>NC_057806.1:639204739-639392317 GCF_018294505.1 Triticum aestivum
GCGGCCCGCGGTGGCGCCTGTCGCCGGAGGTGGGAGAGGCGGCGGCGAGGTGGAGGCGCGGGGCGCGGGGGCGCTCGGGCTCGCGGGGGCCCGGCTTGGGCCTCCCGAGCCGCGGCGGCGGAGGCGGCGGAGGGCGACACGTGGCAGGCGGCGGATGGCTGGGCGCGGCGGGGCGGACACGTCTAGCCCGATTCGGACGTGTCCGTCGACGGGGGGGAGCGGCGGATCTGGAAAAATTAGGGTTTCGAGGGGGAGAGAGATCCGAAAAACGGGGGGGGGGGCTATTTATAGGCATAAGTGGAGCTAGGAGAGTCCAAATGAGGTGCAGTTTTCGGCCACGCAATCGTGATCGAACGCTCTAAATGATGGAGCAGAGTTTGGTGGGTTTTGGGCCAAATTGGAGGGGTGTTGGGCTGCAACACACACGAGGCCTTTTCGATCCCTCGGTTAACCGTTGGAGTATCAAACGAAGTCCAATTGATATGAAACTTGACAGGCGGTCTACCGGTAGTAAACCAAGGCCGCTTGGCAAGTCTCGGTCCAATCCGGAAATGTTAATCCCCACGCACGAAAGAAAGCTAGAAATGGCCACCGGAGGAGAACGAAGCGCCGGAATGCAAAACGGACAACGGGGAAAATGCTCGAATGCATGAGATGAACACGTATGCAAATGCAATGCACATGATGACATGATATGAGATGCATGAAAATGAAAACAACACACGGAGACAAAACCCGAACCCGAGAAATAAATATAACTTAACGCCGGAAACGGCAAGAGTTGGAGTACAAATTGGGAAAGTAATATCTGGGGCGTTACAACTGCAACGGTAAAATTGTGACGATGACACCTCGGAGCTCAACTCCCCGAGACACTGCCACAACCCCTAAATGTTAGGAGGCACCAATAACAATATTCTCGTCAAAAGAATATCGGAACGATCCCAAGATACTCGCGTGATCCTTAAATTTTTTAGTGAAAATTGAGGAGAGGTAAGTCAAAACATCTACTTTAGGAGGCCTCACCAGAGCGACGAAGGGACCGTGGAGTAAAAGGAATCCTACTCTCCGATATATATAATCCTAAGACTCAAATTGTTTTTGTTTTTGTTCTAGACTCAATAATGTCAACGATTCGATCAAGCGAGGGGCTCCTAAGTCGGGGATGGGTCTGATTACCAACTTGTAATGCCCATGATGCGGCTATATCTCCCACGTGTCGAGGCATGACTTAGAGGCATAACCGCATAGTGGTTTTGTCGCAAGAAGGGTCACCTTCACACAATCCCATGTAATGAACAAGAAAGGGATAAAGAGAGTTGGCTTACAATCACCACTTCACACAATACTTAAATAATTCATACATCATCCAAAATACACACATAGACCGACTACGGTCAAATCCAAATGAAAAGGAAGATAAACCCCAAATGCTAGATCCCCGATCGTCCCAACTGGGCTCCACTACTGATCACCAAGAAACGAAACATAGTAAAGACCAAGTTCCTCATCGAACTCCCACTTGAGTTCGGTAGCATCACCTGCGCTGGTATCATCGGCACCTGCAACTGTTTTGGTAGTATCTGTTAGTCACGAGGACTCAGCAATCTCAAACCCGCGAGATCAAGCCTATTTAAGCTTATGGGTAGAATGAGGCAATGAGGTGGAGTTGCAGCAAGCGCTAAGAAAATATGGTGGCTAACATACGCAAATAAGAGTAAGATGAGAAGCTACGCAATGGGCGTGAAGCTAGAAGTGATCAAGAAGTGATCCTGTAACTACTTACATTCAACCATAACACAAACCGTGTTCACTTCTTGGACTCCGCTGAAAAGAGGCCATCACGGCTACACATGCGGTTGATGCATTTTAGTTAAGTCAAGTGTCAAGTTCTCTACAACCGGATATTAAAAAATTCCCATCTGCCACATAACCGCGGGCACGGCTCTCGAAAGTTTATACCCTGCAGGGGTGTCCCAACTTAGCCCATCAAAACCTCTCACGATCAACGAAGGATATTCCTTCTCCTGAAAATACCCGGCCAGTCTCAGAATCTCGGTTACAAGACATTTCGACAATGGTATAACAAGACCAGCAAGACCACCCGATGTGCCGACAAATCCCGATAGGATTCGCACGTATCTTGTTCTCAGGGCACACCGGATGGGCCAGACGTCGGGTTGGCATAGACCTTGGTTGCCCAGGGGGTGCCCGACATCGCCCAGTTCAGACCAACACCCAACCGCGTAAGGAACGCAAAATCAAGGAACATAACACCGGTATGGCGGAAACTAGGGCGGCAAGAGTGGAACAAAATACCAGGCATAAGGCCGAGCCTTCCACCCTTTACCAAGTATATAGGTGCATTAATTAAATCATATATATTGTGATATCCCAACATATCCATGTTACAACATGGAACAAACTTCAACTTCACCTGCAACTAACAACGCTATAAGAGGGGCTGAGCAAAAGCAGTAACATAGCCAAACAATGGTTTGCTAGGAAGGTGGGTTAGAGACTTGTCATGGCAATATGGGAGGCATGATATAACAAGTGGTGGGTGGCGCGACATAATGATAGAGCGAACAACTATCAAGCAAAGATACAAGTGATTTCGAGGGTATGGTCATCTTGCCTGAGATCCCGCAATGGAGAAGAACGAGTCCATGAAGAAGACAAACGGACGTAGTCGAACGAATCCTCACAACTCCGGAACGAAACCGAAGCTAACGAGAGAAGAAACCCGGAAAGAAGTAAACAACATGGTAAACAACCATCACATAAACATGGCATGATGCACAACCAAGTATGATGCATGTCCGGTTTAAATATGCAAGGCATGGCAAAGTGCATAAACAACACTACAAGTTAAGTGGAGCTCAATATGTAACAAGTTGCATATTGAAGAAACACCACATTTAATTATTTAGTTCTCTCCAATTTAGATACTCAACAATATTAAATGTTGGTTAACATGGCGAGAGGTGAAACATGAGTAAAATACACAGTTAGGCATTTTAAGTGAGGCCGGAGACATCAAGCAACGATTCTGATAAATCCTCATGTGCATCTAGCAATTTAATGCAAACAACAATTTTAAACATTTTAAATGTTATTATCATGATGCGGATGACATGTGCAAGTTTTATGAAAATGTTGACATGAGCATATTATGAATCATTAGTCACCGTGGTGGAAAGAAAGGGTGCCACGGCGACTGTCGTGGTTTTTTCACGGCAGATGTCCTAGAGAAAGGACTTAGTCGTGGAGCCATCGCGACGGGTTAGCTTGAAGGGGTTAAAGCGGACACAAGGACGCAAAAGAGTTTATACTAGTTCGGCCCCTTCGATGAAGGTAAAAGCCTATGTCTAGTTGTGATGGAATTGATGGGGTTTCGATGACTAGGGAGCAAACAAGCTTCGCCTATGTCTCGAGTTGTTGTCTTTTGTCCTTGAACCGCCGCCGGGTCGTCCCCTTATATACACGGGTGACTCTCGTCGGCTTACGGAGTCCCAATACCGGCTCATAGACTTGTCCGGTTTGGTCTCTTCTTATTCCTAACTTACAATACAGGTTAACTACTAATGCTGGTTTACGGCTGCAGGCCTTGAGCCGACCATGGGCCTTGAGCCCTCCTCTGTCTTCTTGGGCTTTAACTTACTTAACTACTAACGAAGTTAACCCGGCCCAGATAGGCCGGTTTATGCCCAGTAGTAATATCCCCAACATTAGGCCCCAGATTGATTTGAACGGGTTCATGTCAATCCTTTAATAAAAGCTTCATCTTCAACATCTTCTTATAAATTGGTAAACCGCCATGATGTCATCTTCTCTGATTGCTGTAAACCAGAGTGACGTCACCTGTCATAACGAAGCTATCCATTATGCTTATTTGTTTAATAGATCGGCGGAAATCGAGGCGACAGCTCCGTTTTGTGGCCCCTTGATTGTCGCGCCTGACTCATGTTCTTTCGCCTTATAAATAGGACCGAAGGGTCATTTCTTTTCTCCTTCCATGCCTTCTTCATCTTCCTCACATCGCCAGTCTCGGAGCTCCGCCGCCGCCATCGACCTCTGCCTCATCCTTGGCCGCTGCATCAACCTGAGCGCACCAGAACATCGCGGCAACCTTCCGCATCTTCCTCAGCTCCGGTAAATCTTCTATCTTTTTCCCCGCAGATCTGGCCTAGGGTTTCGCAGTTCTTCAGTGTTCATCGTCTGCCTCTTGCTCATACAATAGATCTTTAGATGAATCCGCAAATCTTTATTCTGTGCAATGATAGTTGTCTGACCTTCGCCTTTACTTATGCATCTCAAACCATGGGTCTATATGAACGTTTTGCTCATTGGTTCGGTACTGCTCCTTTGAACCTCTAAGTATTTATCTCTTCTCTGAACTTGCTTCAGATCCAATGCTATAAAGAAATCTTGTGAAACCTGTTTGTGCGTACTTGTCCATCCTCAATCTCAGCTTTTCAATGCTTAGATCAGGCGGTTTAACCTTATAGAAAATTTTCCAAACCGGTATATGCCATTAGTCCCCTTGTTGAACCGCCAGATGTTGGTTGCTTCATGAAACTCTGGTTCAGATAGTTCTGTCTCCAGTTTAACAGTGCCCATACCAACGTACCTTGATCAAATGCATTTTTGAACTGGGATCTTCTACCTTGTAGATTCCATCATGGCCAAGCAAGTATATGAGTGCAATTGGGTTCCTTCTCGCATCATAGAGGATCAACTGGACGATTTAGTCCTGATTGGCGCTTTAGGCAGCAAAGATACCATCCATTGGAGGGCTCCTGGCAAAGAATGCCCTCCCACACCTCGAGAAGGAGAGGTTGTTGTTTTCGTAGATCACTTAGCCGGGGGCTTTAAGCCGCCCGGTTCTAAATTTTACCGGGATGTTTTAGCCGATTTCCAACTCCATCCGCAAGACACTGGCCCCAACTCTGTTACAAATATGTGCCACTTCCAAGTGCTCTATGAGGTGTTCTTTCAAGAGGAGCCCACAGTGGAATTGTTCAGAGACCTTTTCCATCTAAACCGCCGTACTGAGTTTACTGATGGCTCTAATACGGAGTTGGGTGGCATGGCGATTCAGAAAAGGAAAGAGGTCACATACCCTCACGCCAAGCTGCACAGTCACCCCAAGGAGTGGAATCAGACATGGTTCTACTGCAAAGACACCTCCCCTGCTGGTGAGAAACCCTTGCCTGGCTTTCATCCAGAGCGGCTCAGCAATACACACCCTTTTCCTCAAATATTGACTGCCCAGGAGAGAAGCAAATATGCTCCCCAGCTGTCAAAGCTCAGAGCCTTTATGGCCAACGGTTTAACAGGGGTTGATCTCGCTCATTGTTGGATATCATGGAGCATACTGCCCCTTAGTCAGCGCTCCGGTTTGATGTGAGAGTATACTGACAGTGTTGATGACCCACTGCGACATTCAAAACTCCAGCTCTCCGATGAAGAAATCACAGAGGCTGTGCATAAGATACTGAATGAACCGGAACACATCTGCGCTAGAACCGGCCTGCTTCCCTTCTGTGCCACCAACAAACCTCCAGCTGTAAGACTTTGATTTTTCTCTTTGCTGAATCTGTTATTGATATGTCTGGTCATTGTTTTTAATATCAGTGTCTACATAATCAGGGCAATGATCCGTTTTGGAGCACAAAACTGCCGCAGGAGAAACCAGAAAAACCAGACAAACCGGAAAGAGCAACCCGGCAAAAGACTAAATCTGTGAAGAAGACTGCCCACAGGAAAAGAACCACTGCATCTTCTAATCCGGACCCTGATGATGAGGTGGACAATCCGGACTTTGAGGTAGAGCTTGACTCACTTGGTTTATTTTTCATGCGTCTTATTGATGATGATATTTGTCAGGATGATGCCGAAGCCAGCCACGCGGATGTTGCAGAGGTAATTATTCTCTCTTTCGATTCAGAAACTTTGCCTTCACAAAAAATCCGTCAGGCAAACTGGAAAGTTAAATTTTCTCATCCTCTTGCTTATTTGGATCCTAAACTTCTTATGAAGACCCAACAACACGAAGCTCGTCGCACCACCCGGCACAGCAACCAGGTAGTTACCTCCGCCGGTTTACCGAACAGTCCGGTTCGGAAACGCCATTCAGAGGTCTCTAATTTGCTTGTCAATGCTTGTCCTAAAGTGGGCTGCCTTCGTCAACCTCTTAATCCGTCTAACTCCGATTACCAGGTTACTTCCCACTCATCTTCTGGCGAGTCATCGGCTACTCAGCTCCCACCGCTCAAAATGGTGCTTGGGTAAGCTATACTTATTGTGATGTTTGCAGTACATTGCCTTAGAACATATGCTGTATTTGATTTTGTTATTCTTCTCAGGGCCAAACCTAGGCCAAGCAAGAAGGCCCGCCTGGACAAAGCGGCCGAAGAAGATGTCATTCTTGAACCAGGCAAGACACCCAATCTTGAAGCGGCTATTCCTGAGGATATACCCAACAATCCACCGCAGCAGGACGATGATCTTATTGCTGAAGAGAGACTTACTGACGCCTCTGGTCCTGTCAATCAGCCCACAGGTTCCATCCAGATTGAAAGTTCCACCGGTCCAGCAAAACCTACTAACAAGCTAACAGCCCCAGTGCAAACGGGCGATACCCAGGATGATGAGGTTGTCATTACTGGCACTGGACATACTGAGCCAAGCAATCCTGTCGCTTTATCCAAACATTCTGCCAAGGAAGAATTTGATGCCTTTGGCAAAGGCAAGTGGAACGCTGATCTGAGGACTTATGCTGCTCTGAACGCCCAAGATATCCATTCCGGCTATCTGAACCGGTTGTATACCAATCGCGACTATGAAGCCGGTCTGGTTAATATGATGAAAGAGAAATATGAGGTAACTTCCATATGCTCCTTCCTGCTTGTATGCTTCCATTCTTGCTGACTCTCCTAGCCCCCAAGGGCCGGTTTGTAATATCTTTCAAACCGGGTCTTACCAATATAAATCTTGATGCTTTGAAATTCGTTGATGTAGCCCCCAAGGGCCGGTTCAACTTAACATAGTTAAACCGGTACTTGAAGTAATTGAAATTCCCGCATCAGAATATATACGAGCAAATAGCCATTAGCCCCCAAGTGCCAAGTTGAATACTTGTATTGATCTTGGGACTTTGTAAACAATTGAAAGATGAAGACCAAATATGCATTAGCCTCCAAGTGCTAAGTGCATAACTTGTTATGTGATTGGTACTTGAATCCTTATACCGATTTGTTGAAGCATATATCTGTATGCATGCAGGCGGAGCTGAAAACGAAAGAAAACCAAGTCACCGATCTCCAAGAAAACCTGAAAACCCAACAGGCTGAAACCTCCAAAGCAAAAGAGGAATTGGCCAGCGCTTTAAGCGCCATGGAACAGCTTAAGGAGAGCTTCAAGAAGAAGTGGGCGGATTGGGCCACAGAAAAGTCCGCTTTGATCAAACGAGCAGAGGATGCCGAGGCTGCACTAAAACCAGTGGCGGATGAACTGACCAGCATAAAGCGGCACGTGCATGCCATGACTACTGCTATCTTTGGTAAGCCAGTTTGCCTTCTGAATTGGCTCTGCCTTCTGATAGAGTCGCCGGTTTATTAACCCTTTATGGTATTTCAGGGACACGCATTGGTCACTTGGGGTCAGATGTGCGGAAGAAACTAAAAGCCGCCTATACATTGGTTGAACAATTGTATACTGGTGCCCAGCGGATCATCTATACCGCATCTCATAACAAACCGGCGCCCACTTTGATTCAAGATACTCTGATGAAACTGTCGGTGCTTCCTGCCCGGGTTGAAGAGCTGAAGAAATCTGCTGCTCGAACCGGTGCAACCAATGCCTTAATCCGGGCAAAAGCCTGGGTGCCGGATTTTGATCCTATTGAAGCAGCTCAGGGCTATCCCAGCTTGAAGGAAGATGGGTCAGAATTTGGCGAAGCGGATCTGCGAGCAATAATCCGGGAGGTACGTCCGCTAGCTTGTCAACAGGCTGAGGAAGCAGACTTGTCTCATTATCAAGCCCAATATGACAGTCAGAACAAGCGAATAGCTGCACCAATCCATGAATCAGAAAATCTGATCCCTCCAATCCGTAAGCATACTTACGCTCCCGATATTGACCTGTCATTGCTGATCCATGATGAAGCTGTTTTTCAAGCATTAATGGGAATCGACTGGACAACTGTGGATTTCCAGCCACTGGGTAGAGAAACGGAGGCTGAAGCGGCGCAGGATGACCCACAACCATCAGGCTAGGCTGGTGACCAAACTTGAACCGGAAGCCGGTTTTAAACTGCCTCTCCTTTGCGAAAAACAATTATATTATTATGGGCACCATGTTGCCTTGTAATAGGCTAGCTGATACCTTTGATGTTGATATGCCTTCATGCATAATTTGTTCTTCCTGTGGTAATGAACTTTCCAAAACACTTTCTGAAATGAAAAATTCGTCAAGTGCCACCGCGGTTGTACCGTCAGGCGAAATATGATGTCTGCATATATGAAATCAAAACAAAATTTTAAGTATATGATCAAATTTTTGAGATACATAATACCTGCTATCATTGAGCGTGAAGTTGGCTTGGCCAATCTTGAAGCGGAGTTTTGCAAACCCACACTGTTGGAGGAGATAACAGCTCCTGTATATATATATATACAATGCTGGTTTACCATGTAAACCGTGTCAGGTTATAATAAACACCGTGTTACTCCATAAGAGGATGTTAACAACAAGGATCAAACCGGACAAATAGTCTCCGGATTGACATGAACTGTGTTCCGTCAATTGATTGGTTAAAAAACTTTGTCGGTTTAAAAAACACAATGAAAAGCAAAACCCCCCCTTCAAAGAAAAGTGTGAAGCAAAAGCAACGACAAAACCGTTTGCCAAAAAAGGTTTATTTAAGTTGATCAAATGGCGTTACCATGGCCAAACACGACCAAGCTCCCATTAGGTGTAACTATGGTTCTAGTCAACCAGGTCCCCAAATGAAACCGTGGCATTTATGCCGACCAAATGGCATGGTCATGGTTCGGGTTCGACCAAGCCCCCAAGTGCTTCTGTGGCCTTAGGCCGATCAAGAGGCATGACTGGTTCAGACATGACCAAGTCCCCAAGTGATCTGGTGGCTCTCGCCTATCAAGAGGCATGGTATTGGTTCGGACACGACCAATCCTCCAAGTGATATAACACGATGCTTTTAGCAAAGCGAACTCAAGCGGTAAACCGGAGGCCGCTTTAGAGCAACTCCGTGTAACCTCACATGATGTAAAAGAACAGATACCCCGCTTTAGCTGAGGTTCCGGTTTATTATATTTAATCATAATATATACATTGTCGTAATATGTACATAAGTATAGCCAATGTCTCAGGTATAGTAAGGCCGAAGATGAGCTATATTACGTGGCCTGTTAGTCTCCTCCTCTGATGTACGTGAGTCCTTATGCTCTCGAATATCGATCAAATAGTACGACCCGTTGTGTAGATTCTTGCTGACCACGAAAGGACCCTCTCAAGGTGGGGATAGCTTATGCATATCAGTCTGATCTTGGATGAGCCGAAGCACCAAATCTCCTTCCTGAAAGGTTCTGGTTCTGACCCGGCGACTATGATAACAACGAAGATCCTGTTGGTAAATCGCCGATCGGGCGGCTGCGATGTCATGCTCTTCATCCAACCGGTCCAAAGCATCTTGCCGTGTTGTCTCGTTGTCCGCTTCAATATAAGTCGTGACACGAGGTGAATCATGACGGATATCACTGGGGAGAACCGCCTCCGCTCCATAAACCATGAAGAACGGTGTGTATCCCATTGATCTGTTGGGTGTTGTATTGATGCTCCATAACACAGATGGTAATTCTTCTACCCAACAACCCGGCGTTCTCTGCAAAGGAACCATGAGTCGGGGCTTGATGCCTCTCAAGATCTCTTGATTTGCTCTTTCTGCTTGACCATTGGACTGTGGATGTGCCACTGATGAAACATCGAGCCGGATGTGCTCCCGTTCGCAGAACTCCTTCATAGCACCTTTGGACAAATTGGTACCATTATCTATGATAATACTGTGCGGAAAGCCAAACCGGAAAATCACCTTTTTGATGAACTGAACCGCCGTGGCCGCATCACACTTGCTAACAGGTTCTGCCTCCACCCACTTTGTAAACTTGTCAACTGCCACCAGGAGGTGGGTCTTCTTATCTTTGGACCTTTTGAAAGGCCCAACCATATCCAGCCCCCAAGTCGCAAACGGCCAAGTGATTGGAATCATTCTCAATTCTTGAGCCGGTACATGAGCACGCCTTGAAAACCTTTGGCAACCATCAGATCGTCTGACCAGATCCTCCGCATCAGCATGAGCAGTTAACCAATAAAAACCATGGCGAAACGCTTTAGCCACCAGAAACTTTGAACCGACGTGGTGACCACAATCTCCTTCGTGGATCTCATGCAAAATTTCACGGCCTTCTTCAGGAGACACGCAGCGTTGAAAAGCTCCTGATATACTGCAATGATGCAACTCGCTGTTGATGATAGCCATGGACTTGGATCGCCGGATTATCTGCCGGGCTAGAATCTCATCCTCTGGCAACTCACCCCGGTTCTTGTACGCCAGGTAAGGAAGCGTCCAATCTGGAATAACATGAAGAGCTGCCACCAATTGAGCCTCCGGATCAGGAATAGCCAAATCCTCTTCACCAGGGATCTTGACCGACGGGTTGTGCAGCACATCCAGAAAAACATTGGGTGGGACCGGTTTGCGTTGAGAGCCCAGCCGGCTTAAAGTGTCTGCCGCTTCATTTTCCGCCGGTCCACGTGGTCCACCTGATAGCCTTTGAAATAACCTGCGACAATATCCACCTCACGATGATATGCTGCCATGAGTGGGTCCTTGGAGGCCCAAGTGCCAGACACTTGCTGAGCCACAAGGTCCGAGTCATCGAAGCACTTAACTTGACTTAGATTCATCTCCTTAGCCATCCGGAGACCATGGAGCAAGGCTTCATACTCAGCTGCATTGTTAGTACAAGGGAACATTAAACGGAGAACATAACAAAACTTATCACCTCGTGGGGAAGTTAATACGACTCCAACCCCCGAGCCTTCCAACTGCCTGGATCCGTCAAAATGGATGGTCCAATAAGTATGATCCGGCCTTTCTTCAGGTGCTTGCATTTCCGTCCAATCATTGATGAAATCAACAAGTGCTTGAGACTTAACCGTTGTCCGAGGCACATACTTCAAACTGTACGGCCCCAGCTCTATGGCCCACTTTGCAATCCAGCCAGTTGCTTCCCGGTTCAGGATGATATCTCCCAAAGGAGCAGAACTAACCACCGTAATTGAGTGCCCTTGGAAATATTGTTTAAGCTTCTGGCTTGCCATAAAAACTCCGTACACGAGCTTCTGCCAATGCGGATACCTTTGCTTGGACTCAATGAGCACCTCGCTGATATAATAGACCGGACGTTGAACCGGATGCTCCTTACCTGCCTCCTTTCACTCCACCACAATAGCTACGCCGACCGCCCGAACATTAGCACCAACATATAGCAGTAACGGCTCCTTGTCAATGGGATCGGCGAGCACAGCGGATTGGCCAATTGCCGCTTTAAGTCCTCAAATGCTTCATCAGCAGCAGAACTCCAGACAAACTGATCCGTCTTTTTCAACATCTGATACAAAGGGATTGCCTTCTCACCCAGGCGACTGATAAACCGGCTTAGCGCAGCAATCTGGCCTGCCAGGCGTTGAACATCGTTGATACACTTCGGTTCAGCCAGGGAGGTGATAGCCGTGATCTTCTCCGGATTAGCCTCAATTCCCCTATTGGACACTAGAAAACCCAATAGCTTGCCCGCCGGTACACCAAAGACACACTTGTTCGGATTAAGCATCATCTTGTATGTTCTCAGGTTATCAAAGGTTTCCTTCAAATCATCAATCAGAGTCTCCTTCTCCCTGGATTTAACCACGATATCATCCACATAAGCATGTACATTACGGCCAATCTGCTTGTGAAGACAATTTTGTACACACCGTTGGTAAGTTGCCTGGGCACTCTTGAGCCCGAAGGGCATAGACACATAGCAGAAGTCTCCAAAGGGAGTTATAAATGTTGTCTTCTCCTGGTCCTTAACTGCCATTTTGATCTGATGATAGCCAGAATACGCATCCAAAAAACTTAAACGCTCACAACCCGTCGTAGCATCAATAATTTGGTCAATACGGGGGAGGGCAAAATGATCTGCTTGACAAGCTTTATTAAGATCTGTGTAATCCACACACATGCGCCAGGTGCCGTTTTTCTTGAGGACTAGCACCGGATTGGCAAGCCACTCAGGGTGAAAAACTTCAACAATAAAGCCAGCTGCTAAGAGCCTGGCTACCTCTTCTCCAATCGCCTTTCGTCTTTCTTCGTTAAACCGGCGGAGGAACTGTTTCACCGGTTTATATTTAGGATCCACATTAAGTGTGTGCTCAGCGAGTTGCCTCGGTACACCTGGCGTGTCGGAGGGCTTCCATGCAAAAATGTCCCGATTCTCACGGATGAACTCGATGAGCGCGCTTTCCTATTTCGAATCCAAGTTGGTACTGATGCTGAACTGCTTGGACAAATCGCCAGGTACGAAGTCAACAAGCTTAGTTTCTGCTGCCGATTTGAACTTCAGGGCCGGATCATGCTCCGTAGTTGGCTTCTTCAACGTAGTCATGTCCGCCGGATCAACATTTTCTTTATAGTACTTCAACTCCTTGGTGGCACAAACCGACTCTGCATAAGCCGCATCTCCTTCCTCGCATTCCAAAGCGATTTTGCGGCTTCCCTGAACCGTTATTGTCCCCTTGTGACCCGGCAGCTTGAGCTGCAAATACACATAATAGGGCCGAGCCATAAACATGGCGTATGCCGGTCGCCCAAATAGGGCATGACATGGACTTTGGATTTTCACCACTTCAAACGTCAATGTCTCCGACCTGGAATCATGATCATCCTCAAAGGCCACTTCCAGAGCTATCTTACCAACGGGATATGCTGATCTGCCAGGCACTACACCGTGGAATACTGTATTAGATGGTTTGAGATTCTTATCTGTTAGTCCCATACGACGGAAGGTCTCATAGTACAGGATGTTAATGCTGCTCCCTCCATCCATGAGCACCTTGGTGAACTTATAACCTCCCACCTGAGGCGCCACCACCAGAGCGAACTGACCCGGATTATCGACCTGGGGTGGGTGATCCTCTCTGCTCCATATGATTGGTTGTTCAGACCAACGTAGATAACGGGGCATGGCCGGTTCAACCGAGTTGACTGCCCGCCTCTGAACCTTCCGGTCTCGCTTGTCCAAGCTAGTGGTGAAGACATGGTACTGCCCACTACTCAACTGCTTTGCGTTGCTCTGGTAACCTGACTGTTGCTGCTGTTGGTTGTAACCACCCTGGTTGTTCTGACTATTTTGACCATTATGTTCGCCCGGATTACCATTAAATCCTGAACCGGAACTTCCTCCACCGTAACCCGGCCCGGATCCTGAGCCACCGCCAGATTTATCATACCGGAAATTATTAGAATTCTTCCAAAGGTGGTTTGCTGGCACCTTCTTCATCCCATGTCTTGGACAGGCCTGGCTTAGCAGATAGTTTAGGCGGTTTGGGTTAGGGTTGGGTGCTCCATTACGATTTTTCGGCCTACCCTTGCGTCGCTGGCCATTGTCCTGTGCGCTGGTATTAGCCACAAAGTCCATGTTACCATCCGCTTTACGCTTGCCTCCTCCGCCATTGCCTACCCAGTGATGCTGCTGACCTTTGGAGCTGTTGTTCTTCTTCCCTTTCCCTGTCTTGTCATCATCAGATTCGGGATCCTTGGTACTATCAGGATCAGCATATTTCACCAAAGCGGCCATGAGGGTCCCCATGTCAGTGCAATGACGCTTAATCCGTCCCAATTTCAACTTCAGGGGCCCAAACCGGCAGTTGCCTTCTAGGGTTAATACTGCGGTGTCAGCGTTGATGCGGTCTGAGGAGTGCGACACTTGTGAAACCCGGCGCACCCAATGAGTCGTTGATTCTCCTTCCTCCTGGATGAATGCAGCTAAGTCCACTATCGACATAGGCTGTTTACAGGTATCCTTAAAATTGCTGATAAACCGGGCTCGTAATTGGGCCCATGAACTGATAGAATTAGCTGGCAAGCTTTTTAACCAAGTACGGGCCGTTCCTTCAAGCATCATGGTGAAGTATTTCGCACACGCCGTGTCATCCACATCAAGCATCTCCATGGCCATCTCATAGCTCTCCACCCATGTCTCTGGAGGTTGATCCGCCATGTAATTTGGTACCTTGCGCGGGCCTTTGAAATCCTTGGGCAGGAGCACGTTTTGTAAAGCGGGGATAAGGCAAGGCACCCCCAAAGAACTAGAAGTAACACCAGGTTTGATCGAGATGGTTGGACGAACCGGCGTGAGCTGCCGAGCCTGATGCTGTGTGGCTAACTCGGCCTCCCTGCGCGTTCGAGCCTGGTTCACCACTTCCTGAGCATCATCAGCACCACCCGTCAGGTTGTTGCCACGGGGTGCTCCACGTCGTCCATTACTCGACACTACTGGTTCATCCATATGTCTGCTATAGCTCCGGCTTGGATGGGGGGTCGAGTGGATCCGGTCGCGGCTGTACGAGTACGCTTCCTGTTGGGCCAAAGCTGTCCTCAGAAGTTCCTTGACCCGTCGCGTCTCTACTGCCTCCGGCGAGTCACCTTCAATTGGAATGGCCTCCAGCCGTGCAGCAGCGGGAACAAGATTGTCCATTGGGTTAGAGTAGTGACCCGGAGGTGTTAAAGCATCCTGAGGTATAACGGTGTTTTGACGAGGCGGGTCCATCTGACGAGGCTGAACCAGTGCACCGGTCCCAGGGGCTTCTGCCCGGGTCCCCTCCAGCGGATTGCCGGCTCTTGGTCCTGGAGTGTTGAAAAGGTCTCTGGCCTCGAAAACCGGAGGTAAGCGGGATCGGTGCTTCCTCCTCATGACTTCATGCGACGCGCTCTGGTCCAACATAAGCCTGTAGGCCTGTGCGTCTAAAGCGGCCCGCTCTACGGCCATCCTGGTGTCCTCAGCCGCCAGATCCGCCTTGGCCTGGGTGATCTGTTCCTTTACCTTTGCAATCTCCATGTTGTGAACGTCCTAATCTGGCGGATTAACTTCCGCCATAAGCACAGTCAACGCATCAAATAGTTCTGATAGAACCTGAGCCGGTGGGCGCACAGGGCTTCCTGCCCCGGCAGCCGTCACCGCTGCTGAACCGGAGATCGTTGCCGCAGCTGTCAAAGAATGAAGCGCTGCTTGTGTTCCGGCCATGAATATTCCAACCCGGTTGGGCAGATCAGAGGGGTCCGGAATACTGTTGCCATCGGAACAGCTCCCAATCCGGCCATCTTGTAGCTGATAAAGAGATTCGGTTTCTCCAGTCGAAGATTCGTCACCGGAACAAAGGACAGTCGCCCCGCGAAATTCCGATCCGTCCTCATAACTTCCTCCATGGATGACTCCCACGAAGGCACACTTCATAGCCGGTTTAACCTGGGCGGATTGCGCACGCTAAGCCGTCTCGACGAGGTCGGTGCAGATGTCCGGCTCAGGGCCCGGTTCACCGATCTTGCCAATGAAAACGTGAATGCTACCAAAGGGGACCCGGTACCCGTACTCAATTGAGCCAGCCTCGGGGCCCCAGTCTGCGTCGTCGATGTAGAGCTTGCCGCGACGACTCTTAGTCATCCGGCCTACAGCGTAGCCCTCGAGTCCTTCAAAGCGGCCCTCCAAGAACCGGAAACCATCGTGCATTAGCCCCCAAGTGCTAAGTGCATAACTTGTTATGTGATTGGTACTTGAATCCTTATACCGATTTGTTGAAGCATATATCTGTATGCATGCAGGCGGAGCTGAAAACGAAAGAAAACCAAGTCACCGATCTCCAAGAAAACCTGAAAACCCAACAGGCTAAAACCTCCAAAGCAAAAGAGGAATTGGCCAGCGCTTTAAGCGCCATGGAACAACTTAAGGAGAGCTTCAAGAAGAAGCGGGCGGATTGGGACATATGCTTCAACAAATCGGTATGACGAGGCTGAACCGGTGCACCGGTCCCAGGGGCTTCTGCCCGGTTCCCCTCTAGCGGATTGCCGGCTCTTGGTCCTGGAGTGTTGAAAAGGTCTCTGGCCTCGAAAACCAGAGGTAAGCGGGATCGATGCTTCCTCCTCATGACTTCATGCGACACGCTCTGGTCCAACATAAGCCTGTAGGCCTGTGCGTCTAAAGCGGCCCGCTCTGCGGCCATCCTAGTGTCCTCAGCCGCTAGATCCGCCTTGGCCTGGGTGATTTGTTCCTTTACCTTTGCAATCTCCGTGTTGTGAACGTCCTGATCTGGCGGATTAACTTCTGCCATAAGCACAGCCAACGCATCAAATAGTTCTGATAGAACCTGAGCCGGCGGGCGCACAGGGCCTCCTGCCCCGGCAGCCGTCGCCGCTGCTGAACCGGAGATCGTTGCCGCAGCTGTCGAAGAATGAAGCGCTGCTTGTGTTCCGGCCATGAATATTCCAACCCGGTTGGGAAGACCAGAGGGGTCCGGAATACTATCGCCATCGGAACAGCTCCCAATCCGGTCATCTTGTAGCTGATAAAGAGATTCGGTTTCTCCGGTCGAAGATTCGTCACCGGAACAAACGACAGTCGCCCCGCGAAATTCCGATCCGTCCTCATAACTTCCTCCATGGATGACTCCCACGAAGGCACGCTTCATGGCCGGTTTAACCCGGGCGGATTGCGCACGCTGAGCCGTCTCGACGAGGTCGGTGCAGATGTCTGGCTCAGGGCCTGGTTCACCGATCTTGCCAATGAAAACGTGAATGCTACCAAAGGGGACCCGATACCCGTACTCAATTGAGCCGGCCTTGGGGCCCCAGCCTGCGTCGTCGATGTAGAGCTTGCCGCGACGACTCTTAGTCATCCGGCCTACAGCGTAGCCCTCGAGTCCTTCAAAGCGGCCCTCCAAGAACCGGAAACCATCGTGCGATAACGGAAATGGTGCCACGGCAACATTCCAGTTCCGGTAACTCGGTTGAGGTGCCGGTGAAAAAGAAAGTGTGACGGGAGCGTGTCATGCGATGAACGGTGGGGTGCTCTCGGATACCGGGTTCCCACGGATCGACGGCATCGCAAACGAGGAACAACGTGCAAGCGACAATTCGAGCATGATGCAAGCACGGGCATCGCATACATCACACATGCATTCGTCCACGGGTCAACTTGGCGGTTATACCTTCGAAGCGTGTGTTTTCCAGGGCGGAATGAGTTCGTCAAGGGAAGTAGAGGAAGTAGTCGTTCCGTGATGGTAGTAGAAGTAGTGGTACTATCGGTCCCCGACGGTAGTGGTAAACGTTTTCCTGTAGATGTTCGGGTTAACGAGGGGGGTGCTTGGCGCAACCTAGGTCTCCGAAGTCGTCGGGTACACGTTCACAAAATAGCCGTACACGTCAACGGTAGTTGTTCACGGTTCGTAAACGAACTTGACGGATCCGAGGGCTCCGGCCATCATGGTACTTGGCGCAACACTGTGTAGTCATACATTTTGAAGAGGAACTTGGCCATCCGAAGGTGTACTTGGCGAACAACGGTCGTTGTGGAAGTAGTGGTACTTAGGTGTTTTGGTCAGCACTCGTTCGGGCATCCAAGGTCTTCGGCGTTACGGTAGTCGTACACACATTCAGAGAGGAACTCGGCGTATCCATGTACTTGACGTGCCAGTGTGGTAGTCCTTCAGGCGTCTGACAAAACGGTACTTGGCAGCCTTCAAAAACACCGGTGGTCGTGGAACGCGTTCTTGGCGATACCGTAGAGGCAACAGGGGTACTTACGCATCCATGAAAGGGTCTTGGTGTCCTTGGCAAATGAAGACCGCGATGCGAGGTGATGGCTTGTAGTCGAACGGCCGAGACAAAGTGGTGCAGGAAGGCGAGGCTGGCGCAGGAGCTTGAGGTCACGGGGCCCAGGCACGCGGCAGCACAGCACAACAACAGGCAGACCATGGTCGGCAGCGAACAAGGGGCCACCCATGGCGGCAGGAAGGCGACGACGCCGGGTAGCAGCGAAGGAGCGGGCGCGACGAGGGAGGCGGGACGCGCGCAACAGAGTAGCGGTAGTCCATGGCTGAGGTCGGGTGGAGGAAGGAGAGGCCAGCGTGGTCGCGCTCGGCGGCGGGCTTGCCAGCGTCAGGGACGAGGTGCGGGAGAGGAGAGGGCCTGCGAGCGGGAGGAGGTGGCTAAGGCGGAGGAGCTCGAGCGCAGAGGCGGCGCTCATCGGAGGCGGGGAGGCGGCAGCGAGGCGGCGGCACTGGGGCCTGCTGGTCGGGCGCGAGGAAGGAGACGCGCGGAGGAGGCTCGCGTGGGGAGCTCCTTTCCCTGGAGCGAGATGGGGTGCGAGCGCGATGGCCCGAGAGAGAGGCTGAGGGGATCGAGCGCGAGGAGGTTTCGGGTGCGGGCGCGTGGGGCGCTGCTCCTCTCTCTGCGGCGGCGCCAGGAGGAAGAAACGAAGAGGAGAGAGATGGATCGGGGAAGGGGAGATGGATCGGGCAAAGGTCCACGAAGTCTAGGGTTAGGAGGGGTGCGGGCCTTGGGCCAAAATGTTAGGTGGCTGGCCTCGTTGGACTGGGCTATAGGAAGACTAGGAAGAGAGAAGGAGAGGGCCAGCCTGGAAAGCTGAATTGGGCTTCCATTAAAAAATAAAGAGAACTTTGGAGAAAAGAAAGAGAGAGTTAGAAAAGGAATTAGACCAACAGGGATATTTTCCTTGGACCAAGAAAATATGAAGGATTTAACAAAAATGGTTGGGAGGTTTGGGCAAACTAAGTCCACACTCATTTGAAAGTGGGTTCTAGGAAAGTCCAGAAATGATTGTGAATCTCGGTGGAGCTTGGGAAAATGACGAAAGAATTTACGAACAAAGTTCGAGGTCAAGAAGCAAGATAAAAAAGGCATGGGGAATATTTGCAAGTGTGTTTTTGGTGATTCCATAAGAATGGAATATTTATCATAGCTCCCTAATATTGGGAGGATATGTTATAAAGAGAATCACCATGTGAATTCCCTCCGTTTAAATGGACCGAAGATCCATGCAATTTATTTAAGTGAGTTTTAGTTGGCTTTGAGAAAATGATGGCATGATGACATGATGCAATGCACATGATGCAATGATGAATGCAACAAGCAAAAACAAATCACACCATGAATCTCGGAAACCATGGAAGGCATCTGAAGCGCCGGTCTTGGGGCGTCACAACACTCCACCACTACGAGTGGATCTCGTCCCAAGATCTAGGATGGCACCGGAGAGAAAACGAAAGATGAAGAGGTAAAACAAAGTTGCTTCTTTGACAAACGAGTGAAACCACGAACCTTGGGAGGTTAAACAAATTGAAAGAAAGAATTCAACGGAGATGAACAAAGTTGAAAACAATCCGTTAGAAAAGAGGAACAAGGAATATTACGGGAACCTTGTAGGTTGAAAGACATAAGAAAAGGGTTACAAAGGACAAACAGTACATGCAAGAACTCCGGTTGAAACGAGATGTACGAGGAACGATAAAGATCAATTACGACAACACTCCGATTGGAAAAGGAAGGCATAGAATATGAACTTGGCAAAATGAAAGCACTTGGACGAGACTCTGGTTAGAAGAGGAATGATAGACACAACACTCCGGTTAAAATAAGATAGAGAAGGAATAAGAATGATATAATTTGGACAACACTCTGACTGTAAATGGAAGGAATTGAACATGAACTTGACAAGATGAGAGGATACTTGATGAAATCAACAACACATTGCCTCCGGAACTATTAAAAGAATGGCACAATGGGTAATAAAGATTTCAGAAAACACTCCGGTTGAGAAGGGAGGCAAAACTTGACAGGATGAGAAGAACTTGAAAAGATGGCACGACACTCCGATTAAATGGATAAGTATGAAAAGAACACGGTCCTCACAATTCGATATGATGAGTGAAGAGAGCCACATCACAACGCCTTCAGAAGAAAGAATAGAAGATGGATCATTGGAATCACAGAATGGAGAAGAAAAACCCAGCTTCTGCCACAATTGAGCTTGGAAAGAACCCTTTAAAGAAGGTTAATAAAGAGTTGTTGGAAAAATGAACAATGAAAAGAATAAACTTATTGCTGGCTTATGGAAAACACGTCAAAATCTTGAGGTGAAATTCTGCCACTAATGAAAACAATAGATTAGATTGATATGAACAAGGAAACGAGAAATTTATTTCATCGGGAGGATAAATGAAGAACTTGGGTCCTTTATGAGCACCATAACTAGCAACAATCCCTAGGGAAAGCTTTAGGTGAAATATAACCCAAAATAACTCCAACAAAATGATTGATTGGTTGAATAGATGTCTTGAGCGAAGAGAAAAAGATGGATTTAGATATGTCACTCTTGAAAACTTGTGAGTCATGAAACATGAAGGGAAATTATCAACAATGGCATAACACCACCTCAAAAGATGAGATATGAAAGAATTGCGCTTCGGTTGAAAATTGAAGAATGCTTAAACTCCTCAAAACAAGACATGTGTTGACACCATGTTTATTTGAGAGTATAGCTTGGCGGATCTTAACTCCGAGAGAAATCTTGAGGACAATTGAAGAATGAAAGGAATCCTTGACGAACCACAATGTAGAGCCTCCATGAAAAACTCCGGTAACAAAATGATGATAAAAAGAAAGAGAAGTTGAAAACACAAGGTGAAGCCTTGTAATGATTTAGATGGATCATCGCGACGATATAATTTTTAGAGCTTGGAACTCCGGGAAAAGAAAAGATGAAACAATTGAAACCGAGAATTTGATGGGCCTCCGAAGTAAGGAATTAATCGCTTGGAGGAAACAAGAATAAGAATTATGTTATGCTTATCCTTCGTCAATTAAATTGATGACAAGAAACGGATTTGGTATACTACTTATTCTCGTAGAAAGCATTAAGATAGATATAGCGCCAACTTGGGAAGATCTTTAACGAACCACCGGTAGGATTGAAACAATGAATAAATTGATATGATAAATGAAGGAAGAAGAATCTTGGAAGAACCACCGTAAGAATTAAAAATGAAAGAAGAAAAGATAAAGAAACACCGAGAAGAATTAGAGAATGAATGAAGATACTTGAGGGAATTTAGATACATGAGAACGAAGAGACCATGAACTGATTAGAGGATATTTGAATGATGCACCGGCCGGTAGAATTGGGGAATGAGAGCTGAACATCGAGAACGAATAAATCTAAGATGATGAGCTCCGGAGAATCAAACTGAAAAGACTCCTGAATTGCTCTGGATGGGTGAAAATAATTCTCACAATCAAAAACAATTATGAGAGGATGGCATAAAGCTAGAACCACGAATCTTTGGAAGAACGGGTGAGGATTTAAGAGGAACTCCTTTCCGGTCTTCAAAATCCGAGAATGACGACGAGAAACATCACCATGAATTATTGAGGCACTCCGGAATGAAAATTAGAAAGGTTGACCCAACGATGAAAAGAATTTGAAAGATCTTGGATAAATACATTTGCCTGATGATAACTCATTCTTACGTCAAACTTTGAAATGAATTTGAGAATAGCTTCAAGAAAATTAGAAGAGTCAGGTAAGATCCTGGGAAAAAGACCTGTGGGTTAGGGCCCACTCAAAAGAAACACCGTTGAAATGATTTAAAAGAGAGATTGCGCCAGTTGAATTAAATGGCTTGAATGAGATAACAATCTCGAAAGAGTTTGAAAGAATACAGAGTGGAAGCACGAATCTTCGAGATATCTTCAGCACTCTAGAACAAATGAATAGCGAGGAGTGGATGGTTAAGAGGTGCACCGGCATGAGAAATCATTTGAAACAAGGAAAGGAATATGATTGACAAAGCTTGGATTGACTCCACCAGAGAAGAAAAGGAATGATAAAATTGTAGAGCATCTTCATGAGAACCACCGGGTAAGAACATTGATTGAAAAGAATGAAGATACTTCACATGAATAAAATTGATACTTGATTAAGACATCTGATCCCTTGAAGGAAAAGGGTGGGAGGGCGGGAAAACAAAGGCAACTGGGGACGGATGAAACAAACACCGTTGGAAAAAAAACTGAGGGGTGATCTTGCGAATGGGAAAAATGATAGTGAGGGAGTCCGTGTTGGCGCGTGTTGGCGCGCGTGTCCGTGGCCCGTATATACACGAGATTAGTTTGATGATCAAACCCTCAAAGACGATACCAGGGGCTTCCCGCGTGTAATCAGGGCCAGCCCGGCTCAACTTGACTTCTCTTGAATTTTGATAGTTCATTGATAATAACCAATTCTCCTTTTTTTCCGGCACGACAACTTTCACCTAAGTTCTTTCCTTTTACAAATGAGAATCGTGCTACACCCGTCCAGGACACGGCACAACGGAGACACATGCGTAGACGTGCAGCAGGGACCCGCCCAAAGGTTTCTTTGTTATCTGTGTGCACATCGGGTTTCACACACCAATTTCTGGCACCATGATTGACAACCCCTTTAACACATCGGGTTGCGAGGATTTGTTATCTGTGTGCAGGGGCTGTTTACGTTGTGTTGCTTGGTTCTCCTACTGGTTCGATAACCTTGGTTTCATATATGAGGGAAATACCTACTAATGTTGTGCTGCATCATCCCTTCCTCTTTGGGGAAATACCGACGTAGCTTCAAGCGACATCAAGGTTGTCGACCACTACTATGCGATTGATTACACTGGCGGGCAATTTACACCGCCGGCTACTGTATGGAAGCTACCACTGGTGGGCGTGCGCCTGCCACTAATGCCACTTTAGCAGTGGTGGGCGGCCCTAAGAGGCTCACCTGCCACTGCTAGGCATTCCTGTAGTAGTGATCCAACAATCTTAGATGGCAACAACAAGATTTAGGGCTAAAGAGCTATGGATTGAAACAATGTCACCAAAGATAGTGGAGTCACAGGTTGAAGGAGACAAGCTGGTGGATGTGAACATCACAACCTTGGGGAGGGGAGGAGCTTCCTTTACTTTCTTGCAAGCTCTTCCTTCAATCTTCCTCGTAAGACTTGCTACCGGGACAAGAAAAAAGGCAGGGCCCCCAATTACACGTCGGGGATGGAGTTGCAACTGAGACAAAAATGGGTGAGTCTCTAGTTGTGTGTCGAGGGTGGACTTGCAAATAGTACAAAAATGGATCAAACCCAGTTGCGTATCGAGGATGGACTTGAAATTGGGTTGTAAAAAGGCTGGCCAGCAATTGCATGTTGAAGTTGTAGTTGCAACTGGGAACAAAAACGGATGCCCCTCCCCCTATTTGCCTGCAAAGGGTGGACTTGCTGTCGGGTGGGGTTGCAACTAGGACAAAAAGGGTCCCCTCCCCATTGCCTATCGAGGATGGACTTGAAACTAGGACAAAAATGGGGTTCAGACCCTAATTGTGTATTGAGGGTGACTTTCAACTAGGACAGAAAAGGCGCACCACCCTAGGTACTTGTTGGGGGTGGAGCTGTAACTTAGAAAAAAAAGGTTACCCCAAGTTCTGTGTCAAGGATGGACTTGCAATTGAGAGAAAAATGGGCCATGCCCAATTGCGTATTCAAGGTAGACTTATAACTAGGACAAAAAAATGAATGTTAGAGGTGGAGTTGAAAGTAGGACAAAAAAGGGACGTGCCCAAGTGCATGTCAAGGATGAACCTATATCTGGACACAAATTAGCTAGACCTAGTTGGATATCGAGCGAAACCCAGAGTCTATCTCTTCCGAAGAGCATTAACTCTTAGACATCAAACTTGAAAGAAAATAGAAATAGACAAAGACAAGCTACATAGCATGTATCTTCCACTTCTACAACACATGCAGATGAAATGTGCCACATGAGTGCAAGAAAAATAAATGGCCCAATAAAAACCACACGTGCAACATGAACCGACTGACATGTGGACAAAACTGAACAAGGAGACACGAGAATACATTGGCCGACGCCATGAGATTAAGAGTTCGTTTGAAAATTACGACAAGATCCAAAGGACGACAACTTACATGCAACATTGCTAAATCTCATCTTAATGAAGCTTAGAAGGAATGGGAACAATGTCGAAATGAACTAGGAAGACAGTGGCCGCGATAGAGCTGCCTTTTGTTGTCTCATCCCATTCTACGCCATGGCCTAGAAACAACATAGCAAAATGGATTACCAGCACGACACGATAATGGGTCGAGAAAAGCAAAGCCAAACATGTCAACAAAAGGATGCGCGACAAACAAACAACAACCAGCGAGGCGGAAGATCGAACGCTTGCACAAATTTCATAAACTAAATTAAACGATGGCAAACTTAGATGCCTTGTTAAAAATCATCTAGATGTGATATAGTAATTCTTCTTCTTCTTTTCTTTTTAGAAAAAAACCATTTTCTTCCTACGATGTGCCATAATGTGCAAAAAGTAATAACGAACGCTTGACTGATCCAATTCTAAACCGTGTCATACTTGAAAAGGAATTAAGTCACAACCCATGTCATACTTGACACCTAATGCTATGATGCAAGTCCATGCGATTCATTTTTTTAGAAACTCCCATACTGATTCGTAGTACTAATCTAATACGGGCGACAGTAGCGGGCTGTCTGACTTTGTAGCGTGGTGTTGCGCCGACGAGGATTTTTGGGACATGCGGCCACGCGCTGCCGATATCCAGCCCGTCCACGCGCGCTTTGCGATTCTTAACTTTAATAGGCCCTCTGGCAATACGGGGCTGCTCGATCCATAAATGTGATAATACATCTCTTTATACATTCTGTGATCTAGCCCATGTCGCATTTAAGTATCGTATGAATACACGGACAAGATAGCTCCCCGACCTGTTAATTAATTTCCCTGGGTGTCCGCTGGTCGTGCTTCTGGACGGGTCGTCTGGTGAACTCGCGACACATCTAGCTCCCACCCACTCGCGCGTCGGCGTCAAGGTGTGGAGATGGAGTCCGCGGGCACGGAGATCAGGTCAGTATGTCTGCACCAATCCATCTGTTGTGTTCTTTCTCTTTCAGCATGGAGTTCATGCTTACACAGTGCCCCGTTTCCTCCCAATCCCCTAGCTTCACGTTCCCCGGTTCTGGATCTGGTGCATCCAATGGATGTAGCGGCCCAGCAGTCTCACCAGATTCGTTGCGGTTTGCAAGGCATCCTGGATCCCTGGGCGCAGTTCGTGAGGTCACCGAAGATGATCCCAGCGGCCGATTCCCAGATTTATTAGATACAGTTGAAGCTGTTCTGCGCCCAGACGTCAGCGATTCAGAAGAGAATAAGGCCAGCAGGGCGGAGAATGTGTATGTAGCCCTGGATGACAAGGTTGGATGGGTTAGCAGGTAAACCCTGTTTCCTGCTTCTCTGTTTTAGCTCATACCGGCCGGCTGGCCTGATTTGATCGCCTGCGTCCGTGGTTCAGGAAACGGCGGGATGTCATGCCAGACGAAAGACCAACAAGTGCAGACAGGGTCACCGCGCTGGAAAAAGCTCTAACCGGGTTTGCAGATAGGGATTCAGATTCTGTTGTGACTCCGTCCGTTGGGCTATCATTTGACTCGATAAATGAGGCATATGAATTCTACAACCTGTATTCTTGGGAGTGTGGATTTGGTGTTCGCTATGCAAAGAGCAGGACGAATGTAAAAGGGACAAAATGCATGCAGGAGTTCGTCTGCTGCTGCTCGGTATGAGTCCTACAAACAAGTGTTCACTGTCTAATGTGTCGTCTGTTACCATGTTGTTTGTTGCAAATCTAAATGCATTTTGGTTGGTTATTTTCTTGCAGGGCAAACCAAAAGAAGCAAATACGAAGTCTACATGGTGTCAATGCCAAGCCATGATAAGGCTTCTCCGAACGGACGACGAAGGCTGGTACATCAACAAATTCAGGTCCAAACACAACCACCCCATGCTGAACACTTGTGCTGAGAAGTTGCATTTCCCATCGCATAGGCATATTGACAAATACACACGTGAGCTTGTTTCCCAACTAAGACAGAACAATGTTAATCTGAGCAAGGTTTATAGTATAATCGCAACATTTTTTGGTAGAGTTGAGAATGTGCCGTTCACCAAGAGATGTTTAAGGACTCTGTGTGGGAAGCTTAGCAGGGAGCAAGCTGATGACGATGTGTGAAAGACAATGGCTATTTTTTCAGAAATGAAAGCACAAGACAGCGAGTTCACATACAACATTCAGGTAGATGATGAGGATACGGACCCTTATGTGGATGAACGGGCGTAGCAAAACACAGTACCATCACTTCGGTGACGTTATCACCTTCGACCCGACATACAAAACAAACCTGTATGATATGCCATTTGGTCTGTTTGTGGGGGTGAATAATCATTTTCAGAGTGTGCTTTATGCGGGGGTTTTGATGCGAGACGAGACCGAGGATACATTCAAATGGATTTTTGATGAGTTCGTGAAGATGATGGGTGGTAAAAAACCAATTACAATTCTAACAGGTAATGGGGGCGTCTCCGAAGCGCTTTTGTGTTTATATCGTCTTTAGTACATCCAACCGGGTGCATGACTTTTGCATGTTTCCTTCACAGATCAAGCTAGAGCCATGGAAAAGGCAATCGAGGAGGTGTATCCTGAATCCACGCATCGCTGGTGCAAATGGCACGTGCTGAAGAAGGCCAAAGAAAACCTGGGTGCTCATTACACCAAGAAGTCAGATTTCAGGGCTGAATTCCACAAGCTTGTGCATGAGATGCTGACTATTGATGAATTCGAGGACGGCTGGGCAGCATTGCTTGACAAATATTCACTGAAAACAAATCCATATCTCGTGCAGATCTACGAGACTAGGCAGAAGTGGGCAAAACCTTACTTTGCCGGGAAATTCTGTGCTCGCCAAACTAGCACTGGCAGGAGTGAGAGTGCAAACCATATGCTGAAGCAGTATGTCCCCCCGTCATGCTCAATGAATCTATTTGTCAAGCAATACAACAAGCTCCAGTTCGACCGAGAACAGGAGGAAGGATTCCAGGAGAAACGTACTAGACTGGTGAGAATTTCTTCTTGTATGCCATGACCAATTGCTTACTCAGACTCGCTGTGAAAAATGATATCTTTTTTCTTCCAAACAGAGTCATGTTGTGCTGAAGGTGAACACCTCTCTTGAAGTACACGCAAGCAAGATATATACTAGGAAGATGTTTGAGATTTTTGGTGGCATACTGTATGAATCTGGAATGTATGATGTCGAAGAAATCATAGAGAAGCAGAAATACATAGTGACACACCGGAGAGCCGAGCTCTGTGAGAAGTGGTTCAAGTGCCGGTTTGAAGTCAACGTGTCTAATAACCTTGGTTATTTCTCGTGCATTTGCGGTCTGTTTGAGCACATGGGCATGGTTTGCTGTCACTCGCTACAGGTTAGTTTCACGCGACCATTTTTATGATCAATATACATTGATAGGTGCTTTATTTTCGACGACTTCACAATTGTCTTCATGATGAGCAGGTGATGGTTCTACTACGCCTGAAGCAGATACCTTCGAGGCATATACTGAAAAGGTGGAGCATACACGGCAGAGACAACCTGCCAGCGCATCTGAAGCACTATCAACAAGACATGGGTCTGTCGGATGCGCCCACTTTCAGGCATTCTGCTCTGTACATCACTGCCCTGGAGGTTGCAAATATGGGGGACAGGAACCCGGCAGCTTCTGAGTTTATGATGACAGGCCTGGTTGAACTTAGAACAAGAGGCGCCGAGGTGTGCGCGTTCAATGACGGCCTTGGCGTCGTTGAGCAACAGGTATCCAACAATGTAGTTCTTGGCGGTCCAAACTCAAAGTTTTTCAACGGCAAGACATCTTGCTCCGTAAGAAGTGTGGAAGGCAATCGAACTAAATCACGCGATGCCGCGTCTGTGTCTATGCATCCTCCAATTAGCCAGGCCTCAGAAGCATCATGCCCAAATGGTGATGGGTACAATTCAGATTTCTTTGAAGCCGCGTCCAGCCTGATGCCCAATGTTGAACAAGAACTGCTTGCCCCGGAAAGAAAAAACAAACAAGGCGGGCCAACCACTAGCCGTGATAAACTCCTTATGAGAAAGACATCGCCAAGAGATCTAGGTTCTGTTCCATCTGCAGGGGCAAAGGTCACAAAGCCAGCACTTGCCCTGATCAAGGTGATATCCCCAAAAAGGAAAGGAAGGTGGCCACATGCGGCAAATGCAGGGTTCCAGGGCACCGAAGGATGACTTGCAGCAAGCCTCTCGTCTCGATGATGCCCGGTGTCCCTCCTTCACATTAGACGGTGAATTTCGTACGCTGATTCCCCCGTGTAACATTTGCTTAGGTATGGGCGTGCTGTCTGAACGTATCTAGATGCACATGTGTTGTGCTGTCTGAACATACGTACTTGCGTTTTATATAATCTATCAAACGTGTTTGAACGATGAAAATGTGTATCCAGCTGTCTGAACGTATCTAGATGCACATGTACATGATGAAAACTCCTGCTTCGAAATGTAGGAATTCATAACTTCTGCCGCGCGCTATCCCCCTGTCTATAAAGCCTTCCAAAGCTCATCCTGGTGGCATCACACGCTCGGCAGTCATGTCGAGCTCTAGCTCAGCGTACTCGAGCGAGAGAGAGAGAGCAGTATCATTTGCCCGGAGACACCATAGGTTCGTCTACCTTCTGTCCCCGCAACCCCCGTCTCTTCCTCTGCATATCACATTCTTTGTTGCTACATGCGTGCAGCGTGAGCTTCGATCTGGGAGTACCGATGGGCAGATTGCAATACAGGGCGGAGATTGTGGCAAAACGAATGTAAGCACACGATACGACTACACATTTGCTGATGGTTTGTCCAGTATTCTTTCTGCCAGAAAACCTGCAGTTACGATGACTCACTACAGTTGCATGCTGTTTTTTTTGGGTACAACCAAGGGAGATTGAAAGAAAGGATGAGACGGAATTGGCAGCCTGCCCGGCCTCCACAGAAGAACCGTATGATTTGACCGAAGGATTTGGCGAGAACGATCCAGTCGCTTGCCTCGATCCAGTGGAAGAGATAGAACCTGAACCATCTGTCGACCGACTCTTGACCGTTGTGCTGTACAAGCGGGCATGGGCCTCATGGGAGGACGACGGCGAGGTTGACAGCCTTGCGTGCAAGAGGCCCAAATACTTGTAAGGCCCAGTAGCATCCTGTCTGGGGCTGTACTCACCCCCACCCTGTTTCAGAAGTTTGCCTGCGTGCTCCGATGTATCCACCCATCATCCAATAAAAATGTTGTGTCGTGCGGGGTTGTGCGTGTGATGTTCTTGAATGGGTTTTATAAACTTGGTGTTATAAAATGACTGAACACTATCATCATGTCATTTTTATCGTAGGAGTGCAAAAAATTGTGTACATATTTTTATCGTGGCATGATTCTAAAAAATTGAACGGTTGAAAAAAAGCCCAACTATCGTCAGTCGCTGATTGTGTACACATATATTGTATTGTGTTTTTTCTAAAAATGAAATTTGCAACCGCTCGCCTTGGCGCGAACTTTTTTCCAATTGCTTAGAATGTTATTCAATTAAAAGCAATCACTTTCACAATCAAGCTATACCACCGAACAACGATTTTTTGGAATAAGTGTAAATAATTATAGAAAGACAATAAAACATATTTCCAAACCAACTATCCCCACAATGCCTTGCCGTTTAGAGATGTGGGAGAATGGAGAATTATGGACGGAAGAGATGCAAGTCCCACTTTATCAGATAAAGGACTTTTCATTGAATAGATATATCGAGGTGTAAGCAATTAACGGAAGAGGAAAAAAACTATCCCTAGCGTACTATACCCACAATGCCTTGGCGTTTAGTGATGGCAGATAAAGCATAATTATCACCAAAAAATATGAAACCCTTTCTAGATACAAGCTGCACGATTGAAAAAATTCCATCGTTTGAGAACTATCATCGGAATAGATAAAACCACTCGTCATGAACACGATCCTTCTTCTAATTGCTTCCGAAGTGTTTTTTATAGAAGAAATCACTTCTACAACCAGACTCTACCAAAACGCAACTACCGTCCATGAGCACTGTCGTGGGCAGTGGCCCCGTCCTTGAGCAGGGCCGTGCTGTCTACTTTTTCATAGTTAGTGGAGGGAAGCGAGGTTGATAAGGTAGGAACAACGATTTTTTTGAAATAAGTGTAAATAATTAACCGAAGACAATAAAACGATGTGGGAGAATGGAGAATTATCGACGAAAGAGATGCAACTCTTCCTTGCAACAAGTCCCCATTTTTTCAGATAAAAGAATTTCATTTAATAGATATATCGAGGTGATACAATCATCAAGTCGCATGTTCGAAAAAAAATTCCTTATTATTATTATCATCCAAAGAGATAAAAAGGTGTGTAAAAAGAATTCGAACCCAAATTTGCCACGCAAAATACCACAGAGAAAAAATAACATCAACTTCGTAGCGCCCCATGCGTCTTGATCTCGTTTCATTTTTTTTATCCCTAATGGGGGCGATCATGGTATGAGCAGGGCGACTCAACGTGTGTGATGTGGCCGGGGCATGGGAACAGTTCCACCATTATTTTCAAAATGCGATGTGGTACATTGTGGACAGACGTATACACAGCTCGCCCCAGCCATGACTAGTTGCTTGTGCTACGTTGCTACCGCTGGTTGCTCCGATGGGTCTCGCCTCATGAAGACACTAGCTGCTTCTTAATGATACTGCTGTAATAAGAGCGAGTTAAAGCCCGGGTTCATCATTTTTTTCACCGACTAGCTGCCTAAAAAACGTTTAATGCCAGGGACAGGCTAAATGAGAGCCGGCGAGGATGGATCACGTGTGCCCGCGGCAGCAGTGGCCCTCGCTTTCGGCGCTACATAACGGCATGGCTGGGTCGTACGCTGCTCGCGAGGGGATGGACAGCGGAGAGAGAGCTGCTTTGAATCCACTGCCGGTGTGTACAGGGGCCATCATGACGCTTTGCCGCCGTGGCTGCTCGAGTTGACGGCTAGGCAGAGGCCTGTTTAGTCAGCCATTACTTCATCGTCCTTGCTCGCTGCACCGCTTGCATAAGAAACACGTCCCCGGCAAGCTAGCTCGGTAGAAGGAGAGCTTCAACCAGTGCAAGAGCAAGCTCTCTGCTTCTTCTCGGACTGCCAGTGCCGAGGTGGAACAGTGCCTGCCGCTGGGAGCGGCGAACGACGACGGGGTGAGCATTCTTTCCGTTCCCTCCACTTAATCGTCGCTCTGCCTTTGGTTGCTTACTGATATGTTTTTTCTTGCTCTCTTCTTCTTCTCCCCCATTGTGCGTGTGTCCTTGCTTGTTTCTCATCTGTTATTTCGTTCGCTAGATGTCCGATGATCTAGATGCGTATGCAAAAAGATACCCGCATAGGACTAAATCATGGTTGAGGGTATACGAGTCTAGGAAGAAATCCAAGGGGGCCAAGATCCATGTAGATAGTTGTTTCACTCCAAAAGATGTTTATGAAGTAGTAGTTCAATTTACGGCCGACCAGAGAGCGGCCGTAGTGGATATTGGGCTCGGGGGGATGCTGAACGTAGACAACTTCACGCACATGGACCGTGAGTTCTCCTGGAACTTGTTACTGAACACCGATGCCGAGTGCTCCGCCCTTAAGATAGAAGAAGGCGTCTACATCACTTTGAACGTGATTGACATTCACAACATCTTAGGCACGCCTGTCGGGGGAGAGATCGACATAGAAAACACATATGCTGCACCCACGTCAGACCAAATCAAGAAGATTAGGGGGATGCTAGATTTAGAAGATCTCCCTCTGTATCTAACGCCCGCTGACCTGTGGTGGGCTCTCAAGAAACCATGCCAAAACCCCTTTTCCGAGGAAGACAGAGTCTTAACCCAGGTTGGTTTTGCCATGCTTTGCATTGCCACTTGTTTCAGTCCTAGAGACAAAAGAACAACAATCCCAGGGGAAGCATATGAGATATGCATGGACCCCTCGAACCAGCATAAGGTGAACTAGGGGAAATACATACACAGTGAACTACTCCGCGCGGCAACAAGATGAAAGAAGATTTTAAGAGAAAGGAGGATGCCCCACGTGTACGGATGCGTATTAGTGTTGCAGGTGAGTAGGATTTGGCAGCGCCATCAGGGATGTTAGTTTTTTGTTAGGCTATAACGAGTTGATGAGCGTGCTTTGTTTTCGCGCAGGTGCTCCACTTTGACTCTGTTGACTGCTCTGCGTTTGTCAATCCCGATCTGTCCGTGCGTCCAAGAATAAGGTTCTTCACAGCTGGCAAAATCGGCAGACTTATACTTGGCAACACCATCCCAGGCACTGTTCCTAAGCAGTACGGTGTGATGAAGGTGAGAGATGCCTGTCTTCATTTTTCTTAACTTTGTTTTATGAAACCTCTCGCGTGAACTGATTGGAGAAGTGAAACAGGCTAGGGTGGTGCCAACTCAAAACCTCCTGTGGGACACGACACATGTCAGGCGCAAAATCGCAGAGGTGAATCATAATCCTCTTGTGTACAAGCTAGTACTTGGTTTACCATGATTTCATTTGGCGCTGACCGCTGACTGAACTTGTTTCAGGCTAAAGCTTTTATAAACAGGTCGCTGCATGAACACTCGCTGGCTAGTACAGAGCGCAACAAGAAGTTTTCCCAGAGGCTATCTGAGCTTAACAGCGGGGCCATTTGTTTTGTGAACAACAACATGCGCAAGGAGATTGAAATGCACATGGAAAATGAGAGGGTAGTGACGAGGAGGCACATGGAAGCTTTAATTAAGTACGTTGATGAGCTGGGCCTGGGAGACTTTGGAAACGACCTAAAACAGCAACTCATTGCTGTGGCGGCTCAAACAGGTATATAACTGTTAGTGCATAAATGGTCCTATCCATTTTTTCTGGCTTTATATGGTAAAAATAAATCATTGCATCATCAATATGCAGGTGCCTACAGCGGGACTGGAGAAGGGACGAGCCGAAATGAAGCATTAAATCCTGGCCAATCCATTCCTGCAGCGGGTGTGCTCCGTCCTGGTATGATTTCCTTTTGTGGTCTGATATATGTGAAGAATTTATTGCTGCTCGCTGAACATCTGTACGCCTTTCAGTTGCCATTCGTCCTGAACCAGTGCATCCCCCGGTCCCCAATTGCGAGCCCCTGCAGCATATTGATAGTGGTGAGTATTAGAATAAATGCATATTTCGACAGTGAGAATGCTGGTGGTAGTTGAATTTAACCAAATCAATTCCTTTCTGTCCAGTTTCATCCTTAATGCTGCCCGGGGAGGTTGAGGTAGACGAGATGGCCAATCCAGTATTGCCAAGCGTGCCAATTCGTATGTCCATGGGGTCTTTTGGACAGTTTTATCTAAATGGTGGCCTAGCTAATGTGCCACGGCCTGATGAAAACATGGGGTTTGTGCACCTGGGGAAGAGAAAAGAAAGAGACTTTGATGAGGGGGGTGAGATAATTATTTACGAGGGGAAACGTAAGTTCTTTAGCTTGCAGAATAAACAGCTCCCATTTTTGCAACCTGATTCCCTGATCTAATCAAATGTTGCTCCCATTGTCATAGGCGCCCCTCCTATAGAATTGAATCTGTTGTCAAGTTTTGGAGCTGACAACTCTAGCAGCAGCTCCGTGCCATGCATGCATCACGGGAGATCTCCATTCAGCATACCTGGCTTCACTTATGAGTTTGTTTCACCAGCAGTCGCCAACAAAGGATGGGAAAACATGACTCAGTGCTGACGTGATGTTTTAGACAGGTAGCATGGCGCGAGAGATTACTAGTTCGGATTTTTCTGCTACCTAAAAAGTTTACTAACGCTTCTCGCGTTTTTTTCAGTACATGGTTTGATCTCGCTGGGCCGCCCCACATCGTAATGTCCGGGAGCGAGTTCTATGCAAACTTTTATCAGCCGGGGGGGCTTGATGACAAGGGTTGTGAGGTTGTAAACATGTTTATGGTCGAGCATGATGGAAGGTGGCACAAAAGCTCCGACAGGAGCCGTTTCCGTCACCCTTTGCCGCCGTACTTTGCGGTAAGCTTTCTATGACCAGGGCAATCGTAATGCAAATGTGTGTGGCTGAAGTTTGTTGTATAATTTCAGGCCAAAGTCATGGAGGAAGGGTACGATTTATTGACTGGTCCTTACATAAAAAAACTGTTTGTTGGAGAGCGCGTGTGTTACGATGTGAAGACATGCCGTCTGGTAAATTCTTGTTATAACTTGCTTTGGGCTTCTCATTCCAATATAAGTATAGGAATTTGACATCACCTGCCATGCTTGTGTTTCGCTAGATACTGGTCCCTATGAAGGGTGGGAGCGGCTACCACGTGTTGTACATCTTCAACATGATGAAGAAAATTGTCCACGTGATGGATCCTAAGAGGGCGCACTACAATGTTGTTGAGCTCGAAAGGAAGCATACAGGATGCATCGACAGGCTCCTGTTCGCACTGTGCAAGTGCATAGAGACGTTTTTCAATGGGTGGCATATTAGAGAGGATGAATTCACAAGAAAAGCGCACCGCATGATGCATGAGCCGTCCTCAAGGTAAAATTGCGTTGGAAGTTTTTGAGTGGTCCATCGATTTGCTTGCAGTTCTAACTGGATCGCTATCTTGTGGCAGCAATGACTCCACCTTCTACACATTCACTGCATGTGGTGGTTTGATGGTGAATACATGCAGAAAGAGATCTGGCAGGTCGGTAAACTGGACCATACTCTATGTTATTGCGCACATATTGTTATTTGGTACGTTGGGCCTGATAGATGTCTATTTTGCTGTATTTTTCTTCGCGCAGGACCAGCTGACGCCGTTCAGACAGCAACTCATGAGAATGGTTCTCACCCTGCCCGGAAACAGAGTGCTGCCTCCACAGGATGTGGTGGACTCTAACGTGTGATGGATAGAGGGTTTCTCGTCCAATAATCGTGTGCTTCGTACTAGTATTTTCATAATCCATAGTTTAATCGCTTGAACAAGATTCGATGTCTCGCACTAGTATTTGTATAATTAAAACTATTGTCTGGTGGATCTTGGTCATGTTGAAAACAATCGGGCCGGTATTACCAGTTTGTATGTGTGCAAATATGCTTCCTCTTTTACGTTTTTTTCCTTATTATGTTGTTGAAAACAACCGTTTCTCCTTTTTTAATAACCAGCACCCACTTCATATCACTACCGTTAATTAGATGGTGCTTTCTTTAATTTGATGAATGGCATGCGAGTTTTATCAATTTTTTGAGTTTGCGCAAAAACCGAAAACTTCGGATATGGGTCTTGGTTTTTGTCAAACAAGTGTAAATCACTGTCGAAAGAGACAAAAAACATTTTATCATTCCCACGCGGGGTTAAAAAATTATTGAAACGTGTGAAGATTTTGTGTTTGTTTTCTCGATGGCTATTTTCGATGTAAAAATACGGTTGGAACAAGTGTTATTTTTTGGTAGCTCATTTTTCTCCTGTTTTTTGTCAAACGAGTGTAAATCATTCTCAAAAAGATACGAAAAAACTTTTCATCAGTCCACCTGGGTGGGGATAATTTAAATTTATATATTCGATATTTAGCTAATATCATTGATTTCATAGTGTATTGGGTTAGGATGGATAATGTTTTGAATGATATATTCTCTTACGGTAATGCTCTACACCGGCAAGGCATTGTGGGGGAGCGAGTGGGGTGTTTAACTCGTATTTTTAAGTTCAATTAGTCCGACCCATGCAAATGAAAAGCGGAGGACAATATGATTTGAAGCAGTGGGGGTAAATTTTGTGTTGATGTCTTCTCTTACAACAATAAGTTAACCGACTCTCCTATTTCAACAACCATCATCCGCTTGCCATCGATATAACTACCTTTTTCGATAGTGCTTCCTTTAATTTGATGAATGGCATGGAAGCATTATCACTTTTTTTTATTCTGCACAAAAAACAAGGAGTTCAAAAATGGTTGAAACGTGTGAAGATTTTTTTGCTAGTTCATATTTCTCTTGGTTTTTGTCAAACCAGTGTAAATCGCTATCGAAAAGAGACGAAAAACATTTTATCATTCCCCCACGGAAGCATTATCGCTTTTCTGATTTTGCGAGAAAACCAAGGACTTCGTTGTTTTGAAAGCGGAGGGGGACATGATTTGGTCCAGGAGGGGTATATTTTGTGTTGATGTCTCCTCTTAAGATAATAAGTTAACAGATTCTCCTTTTTCAAGAACCATCATCCACTCGTTCCACCGATATATTGAATATACAAACATTCGACGAAGTTGATCTACCACTATGTGAAGATTTTGTGTTTGTTTTCTCCATGGTTATTTTCGGTGTAAAATACGGTTGAAACGATTGTAGTTTATTGCTAGTTTATAATTCTCCTGATTTTTGTCAAACGAGTGTAAATCGTTGTTGAAAAAGGACGAAAAACCTTTTATCATCCCCCCGGGAGGTAATAATTTAAAAGTTATAAATAAATATTTAGCTAGTATCATTGATTTCACAGTGTATTGGGTTAGGATGGATAAATGTTTTGAATGATATATTCTCTTCCGATAATACCCTACACTGGCAAGGCATTGTGGGGGAGTGAGTGGGGTGTTTAACTCGTCATTTTAAGTTCAATTAGTTCAACCGTGCAAATGAAAAAAAGAATTCTCATGTTTTTAGTTTTTTCGAAAGCGGAGGACGACATGATTTGGAGCAGTGTGGGTAAATTTTGTGTTGATGTCTTCTCTTACAACAATAAGTTAACCGATTCTCCTTTTTCAACAACCATCATCCACTTGTTCCATCGATATATTGAATATATAAACAATTGACGAAGTTGATCTACCGACTTGGCAAACACATTCCTATAACTACCTTTTTCGATAGTGCTTCCTTTAATTTGATGAATGGCACTAAAGCATTATCACTTTTTTTGCGCAAAAACCAAGGAGTTCGGAAATGGTTGAAACGCGTGAAGATTTTTTTGCTAGTTCATATTTCTCCAGGTTTTTGTCAAACGAGTGTAAATCGTTGTCGAAAAGAGACGAAAAACCTTTTATCATTCCCCCTGGCTGGTAATACTTTAAAGTTACAAAAAAATATTTAGCTACTATCATTGATTTCGTAGTGTACTGGTTGGGATGGATAATGTTTTGAATGATATCTTATGTTCCGATAATATTCTACACTGGCAATGCATTGCGGTGGAGTGGGCGGGGGTGTTTAACTCACCGATTTAAGATAATAAGTTAACAGATTCTCCTTTTTCAAGAACCATCATCCACTTGTTCCACCGATATATTGAATATATAAACATTCGACGAAGTTGATCTACCACTATGTGAAGATTTTGTGTTTGTTTTCTCCATGGTTATTTTCAGTGTAAAATACGGTTGAAACGATTGTAGTTTATAATTCTCCTGGTTTTTTTCAAACGAGTGTAAATCGTTGTTGAAAAAGGACGAAAAACCTTTTATCATCCCCCCGGGTGGTAATAATTTAAAAGTTATAAATAAATATTTAGCTAATATCATTGATTTCATAGTGTATTGGGTTAGGATGGATAAATGTTTTGAATGATATCTTCTCTTCTGATAATACTCCACACTGGCAAGGTATTGTGGGGGAGTGAGTGGGGTGTTTAACTCGTCATTTTAAGTTCAATTAGTTCAACCCGTGCAAATGAAAAAAAGAATTCTCATGTTTTTAGTTTTTTCGAAAGCGGAGGACAACATGATTTGGAGCAGTGTGGGTAAATTTTGTGTTGATGTCTTCTCTTACAACAATAAGTTAACCAATTCTCCTTTTTCAACAACCATCATCCACTCCTTCCATCAATATATTAAATATATAAACAATCGACGAAGTTGATCTACCGACTTGGCAAACACATTCCTATAACTACCTTTTTCGATAGTGCTTCCTTTAATTTGATGAATGGCACTGAAGCATTATCACTTTTTTTTGCGCAAAAACCAAGGAGTTCGGAAATGGTTGAAACGTGTGAAGATATTTTTGCTAGTTCATATTTCTCCTGTTTTTTTTTTCAAACGAGTGTAAATCGTTGTCGAAAAGAGACGAAAAACCTTTTATCATTCCCCCCTTGCTGGTAATACTTTAAAGTTACGAATAAATATTTAGCTACTATCATTGATTTCGTAGTGTACTGGGTTGGGATTGATAATGTTTTGAATGATATTTTATCTTTCGATAATATTCTACACTGGCAATGCATTGCGGTGGAGTGAGGGGGGTGTTTAACTCACCGATTTAAGTTAAATTAGATCAACCCGTGCAAATGAGAAAGAATACTCTCATGTTTTTTGTTTTATCGAAAGCGGAGGACAACATGATTTGGAATAGTAGGGGTATATTTTGTGTTGATGTCTTCTCTTCCAACAATAAGTTAACCAATTCTCCTTTTTCGACAACCATCATCCACTCGTTCCACCGATATATTGAATATATAAACAATCGACGAAGATGATCTACCGACTTGGCAAACACATTCCTATAACTACCTTTTTTTCGATAGTGCTTCCTTTAATTTGATGAATGGCACGGGAGCATTATCACTTTTTTGATTTTGTGAATAAACCAAGGAGTTCAAAAATGGTTGAAACGTGTGAAGATTTTGTGTTCGTTCTGATGTGTTTAATACAAATGGTGGCTTATTTAACTAGTTGAATTGAAATCATTTGTTTCAACCAGTTCCTCCTTTTCATAATATAAATAAAAAAATTCCATTATCCTTTGCATGAATCCAAAAAAAAATTAAAATCCGATGCGTTCCCCCCATTAATAGTTTTTATGTCATGTTTGGTGAATAAAAGAACCATTTACAACATATAGCTCGGCCATTCTAGTGTGTGGTACTTCCACCCATCACTATGCGTCGGAATAAAAATGGTTAGAATGCATATCTCGATACAAGGCTCCAGATGGGTATACCATGGAATTTTGCTTTCCAACAATGATAGTTTGGAAAACTGGTCAAAATCATTCGTAAAACTGTTCATGCACTGTGGGGTCCGTTCACTACGAAAAGTCAACTTCGTTCAAACGTCACAGATCGTGCGCGCGGATTCGTCTACAGTGTCTGAAATACAGAGGCGATCTGCTACACTGTTCTTTGCGTGCCTAGCTCGCTGGTAGGCACGGGGATAGCATGATGGCGCCGCGGTGTGGTCAAAACATGGGCGGCTGACCGAATCTGCGTGACTTTGACTAAGATTAAACTGGATACATCATGTGACGATGCCGCACTCCCAAGCGTACATCCGCATTATTTTTAACAGTACAACAACTAGTTCCGACTGGGCGGCACTACTCGATTGCCCATGCATTAACTATGTCGTTGATGTTCGTCGGGAGGGATGTGATGTTCTCTTTCATTTGAACGAGCTCTGCGAGAATCTCCTGCCGCTCCGCGATGATGGCGCCCTGTGTAACACCCCGGATATGATTTACCCAATATGTACTCCAACTCTTGCCGTTTCCAGCCTTAAGCTATTTTATTTTCTCGGGTTCGGGTTTTTGTCTCCGTGTGTTGTTATCGTTGTCATGCATCTCATATCATGTCATCATGTGCATTGCATTTGCATACGTGTTCATCTCATGCATTCGAGCATTTTCCCCATTGTCCGTTTTGCATTCCGGCGCTTCGTTCTCCTCCGGTGCTCATTTATACCTTTCTTTCGTGTGTGGGGATTAAACGTTTCTGGATTGGACCGAGACTTGCCAAGCGGCCTTGGTTTACTACCGGTAGACCGCCTGTCAAGTTTCGTACCATTTGGACTTCGTTTGATGCTCCAACGGTTAACCGAGGGACCGAAAAGGCCTCGTGTGTGTTGCAGACCAACACCCCTCCAAGTTGGCCCAAAACCCACCAAAAACCTCTCCATCATCTAGAGCGGTCGATCACGATCGTGTGGCCGAAAACCGCACCTCATTTGGACTCTCCTAGCTCCCTCTATGCCTATATATACCTCCCCCATTCCAAATCTCGGATCCCCTCTTCGAAACCCTAAAAATATATCTCCTCCGCCGCGCCGGACATTGTCCGTCCGGCCGGACACGCTCGCGCCACCGCGCCCGGCCACTCAGGAGCCGCCACGTGGCCGGCCGCCTCCTCCCATCGCCGCGGCCCGCCCGGCCCGCAGCCGGCCCCCGAGGGCCCGAGTCGCCGCACCGCCCCTTCGCGCGCCCCGCCGCCTCCCAGCTCGCCCCGCCGCCGCTATCCGCCGCCGTGCCAGAGCGCGCGCCGCCCGAGGCCGGCGTCCGGCGACCTCGCCGACCTCGACCACCGCCGCCTCAAGTCCGCGGCGCCGCACCTCCCTCCGGCGATCGCCACGCCGCCGCACGTCCCCGCGGTCGGATCCGCCTCCTCCGGCCACCGCCTCGCCGTCCTCGCAGCTTCTCCGGTGACCTCCGGTGTACTATTCCGGCGACCTCGGTTCCCGTGCGCCGCGATCTAGATCTGTCCTTGCTACAGGAAACCCTAAGGGTTGACTCCCTTTTATTTTCTAAGTCTGCAGATTATTTGCTCCTGTTCATCGCATCGTAACTCCGCATCCGTAGCTCCGTTTTGGGCATATAGCATATCAAAATGTTCGTCTCAGAGAGTACATCATTTCATTCCATTGAATTATTTTCTTTTGAGTCCATCTTGATGCCCGAAATTCTGTTAGAAGAAGGCTATTTGAGATAATTGTCAGATCTGCTGCTCCATTTAGATATTTGTCATTTTTGCCATGATTATTGCGTGCATGATATGCCCCTGAGCTCTACATATGTTTTGTTAAGGGTTTTGCCATATTTCTAGAGGTGCAACCCATGTATTTTTGTTATGTGTGTGGTGACTAGCACAAGCTTGCAAAGTGAGGCATTTGTTAATGCTGATTTCAGGGACGTAGCATTTCCACTAAGTCCTTGGACTGTTTATCTCATATGGCCATATGTTCATGTTGTTTTCTAGTGATCTGTGCCTCTTTTGAGGATGATCAGTAAGGATGTTTTGTTAATATTGTAGTGCTCTATCCATCCATGTCTTTGTTTGCAATTATGGAGCACCCTTTCTTGAGTCAATCGAGCTCTACTTTTGCTATTTCGTGAATCTGGGCAGATTGTCTACTTGTTAGCGATTTTGCTGAGGATATTGTAGTTGATCCGTGCATGCTATGTTATTGTTCTTGCCATCTCTAGCTTGCATTTTGTGTATTCTTGATGGGTGTATGCTTAGCTTGGCATGACTTGCTCTGTAGTGAGTGCATCGAGCTCGTAAACATGCCTACTTGATATCTGTTTTCAGCATGCTCCAGTTTTCACTAAGTCTGTGATCTGATTATGTTTTTGCCGTGTTCACATGCTTGCAATTGTATTTTCTGATCCCTTTTAGCTCAAGGTCACTAAGGGACTTTTGTTAATCTTCTTGAGTAGCTCCATGCCATGCTTTACTTTGCCATGTTCAGGTTCTGTAGCATGTAGTTTTGTTGCTCCTAAGAGTGCTATCTGATCTGAAATTCCAGACAAGTGTTAATTTCACTAAGTCTGAAATCTGTTTGTCAAATGCATTTTTGCCATGCTTGTTTAAACCTGTTAATGGATGAATTGGCCGTAGCTCAGTGCTAGACTTTTGTTAAGCATCATGAATGGATTCCTGCCATGTATATTGATGCCATGTTTGGGTGTTGTAGCATGTTCATCTTGTTGCATTTAGATGGCTACTTGCTGTAAATCGCATAACGTGGTCATATTTGAATCGCTTGCCATTTCCAAACCGTAACTCCGATTCCGTCGTTCTTTATATCGTTTTCAAGCAATTTCATCTAATCTTTCCAGTGGCACACTTGGATTTCCATGTTGAGGCCAGGTTCAGTCGTTCCTCGTCAAATCTTGCATATGCATCACATATTACATCCCGCGTAGCATATCATCTTTGCATCATGTGTTTGAGTTTGCACGTGGTTGATTGTGTTCCGTTTGCTTGTTTGTCTTGTTTGGGTAGAGCCGGGAGACGAGTTCGCTAACGAGGAGCCCGTTGAGTTTGCTTTCGAGGATCCAGTCAACTCTGACAACTTTGCAGGCAAGATGATCATACCCTCGAAATCACTACTATCTTTGCTTTGCTAGATGCTCGCTCTTTTGCTATGCCTATGTTATGATGCCTACCATTTGCTTATCATGCCTCCCAAATTGCCATGTCAAACCTCTAACCCACCATGTCCTAGCAAACCGTTGATTGGCTATGTTACCGCTTTGCTCAGCCCCTCTTATAGCGTTGCTAGTTGCAGGTGAAGATTGGAGACCGTTCCTTGTTGGAACATTATTTACTTGTTGGGATATCATTATATTGCCTTGTTATCCTAATGCATCTATATACTTGGTAAAGGGTGGAAGGCTCGGCCTCTCGCCTAGTGTTTTGTTCCACTCTTGCCGCCCTAGTTTCCGTCATATCGGTGTTATGTTACCGGATTTTGCGTTCCTTACGCGGTTGGGTGATAATGGGAACCCCTTGATAGTTCGCCTTGATTAAAGCTTTTCCAGCAATGCCCAATCTTGGTTTTACCATTTGCCACCTAGCCTCTTTTTCCCTTGGGTTTCCGGAGCCCGAGGGTCATCTTATTTTAAAACCCCACGGGCCAGTGCTCCTCTGAGTGTTGGTCCAAATAGAGCCACTTGCAGCGCCACCTCGGGGCAACTCGAGGGTTGGTTTTAGTTGTACGTAGTGTTCATCTGAGTGTGCCCTGAGAACGAGATATGTGCAGCTCCTATCGGGATTTGTCGGCACATTCCGGCGGTGTTGCTGGATTTGTTTTAACCTGTCGAAGTGTCTTGAAGAACCGAGATACCGAGTCTGATCAGAACATCTCGGGAGGAGGTCTATTCCTTCGTTGACCATGAGAGCTTGTCATGGGCTAAGTTGGGACTCCCCTGCAGGGATTTGAACTTTCGAAAGCCGTGCCCGCGGTTATGGGCAGATGGGAATTTGTTAATGTCTGGTTGTAGATAACTTGAACCTTAACTTAATTAAAATGAATCAACCGTGTGAGTTACCGTGATGGTCTCTTCTCGGCGGAGTCCGGGAATTGAACACGGTGTTGGAGTAATGCTTGCAGCAGGATGCCCTCTAGTTACTCGTTCGCGCTTTGCCTCCTCTTCTCGCTCTCTTTTGCGAACAGGATAGCCACCATATTTGCTAGTCGCTTGCTGCAGCTCCACATATTTACCTTGCCTTTCCTATTAAGCTTAAATAGTCTTGATCGCGAGGGTGCGAGATTGTTGAGTCCCTGTGGCTCACAGATTACTTCCAAACCAGATGCAGGGCCTGATGATTCCACTCCAGATGACGCGCTTGAGCTCAAGTGGGAGTTCGACGAGGACTCTCAACGATACTACGTGTCTTTCCCCGATGATCAGTAGTGGTGCCCAGTTGGGGGTGATCGGGACCGTGTCGCATGTTGGGTTATCTTTTATTTTGGCGCCGTAGTCGGGCCATGAGTGTTTGGATGTTGTAATGTTATTTATGCACTTCGATTGACGTGGAGAGTGTAAGCCAACTATGTATCTCCCTTTCATTATCTATATTACATGGGATGTTGTGATGGTTGCCTAACTTGCGACATTGCTTTCAATGCGGTTCTGTCTCTAAGTCGTGCCTCGATACGTGGGAGCTATAGCCGCATCGAGGGCGTTACACCCTGTGTGATCAACGGCCTAGTTAATGCATGTGCAATGGTGACCACGTTTAAGTGCAAAAAAAGTGTAAACTTGATTACCTCTGACATGTCCGCCATGACATTCCTCCCATCAAAGTGTTTGGCGACACGAATGATCCACACGCATGTGTTAGTCCTGAACAAACGTGTTGTTAAGAGGGGAGGGAGCGGTACAGAGGTTAAACAACTAATCCATGCAAGATCGACATATAACTTACTGGCGCACTGTGGTCGGTGAGGTGACGTGGAACACTTTGTCCCACCTGATGCAGTCAACTTTCCAGTTGCTGAACAGCTTCTAAATTAGGGTGAATAAGGCAACGTGCAGCTTGTCAGCGATGGCTCCTAGCAGATCCTTGCGCTGTTGTGTGGTGCAACTGCCGTACGATGGATCGAAAATGTTGATGATCTTCCTCTGCATGTCCCAAGCATACAAGCACCATCCGAAATCGAAAACTGTCGGCACGTGGAACTACAGGAAAATCAAATCATGAGACACGTGTTCGAGTGTGGGACCGAAGACAGAGCGAACGCATGCGGTCGTTTTGTTCCTCACCATGGTGCACTCGGCTACGTTGAATGACACTTGGGGCCCCACAAGCTACGCGCGTACGGATAACAGAGTCCATGTTTCTTCTCCAGATAGTGTAGCAGTCTGAGGATGCGCGAAAAAATACAACGTGTGAGAAGAAATAGGAGGGAATCCAAGCATGTTTCTGTAGAAAAAAAAACTCACCGAAAAATCTGGCTCCATAAATTTACGCCATCTAGGTGCATTATTAGGGTAAAGGATCGCGCCGTCGATTTGGTCTTGGCGACGGAAAATCAGCGCGCATAACTCGTGGTCGAGATGGTCTGACTTGACAATCTATGTAAGCAGTGGCGTCGGGGTGATCGAGATGAACCTTGGGGTGGCATGAGTTATAATTGCGCTATGATGAAAAGTGTTAGCTAGATGAACATTGGGCAACAAGGCGTGTATGAGCCACTCGGGGGTGTGATGCATGCATGTACCTTTCAAGCTCTTCCAGCGAGACCGTTTTTAAAAACAAGTCGGCCGCTTTCCACACGGACACCAACATAGTTGGATGATCTCGGCCGTCAATCCAGTGCGGCATGGCATACGCTGCATGCATGGCTTGTTGCTTCGACGGGAAGTCACGAGATGCCGGACCAAAAACCACTGACCGGGCGGTGTGTGTGGCCTCGCCGTCCAGCATCATAATTAAACCTGCAAGCCCGTCCCACCATCCTTTCTGTTCGTCTGCTGGAGATTGGGTGATAACCAGGCTCTTGGATGGTACTGGCATGAGAAAACCCGCACGATCCCCGCTGGTGGTGTCCTGGTCTATGGAAAAAGCATTCACAATAAGGTCCAACATTTATGATGTGACCCAAAAAATGTATGCAAGATTTGCTGATGGAAAACACATGGTAACGTCCTGCGCCAAAAAATGTATGCAAGATTTGCGGATGGGAAAACATGTTAACGTACCATGCATGAGTGCTGCCTTCATTTTTTTGGCGCCGACGAACCTGACGAGGTGTGCATTTTCCCAGACGAGCTTTCTCCTGCGAAGATTTGTAGCTGTTACTCCGGTGGAAATATGTGTCTAACGGCATGAAAATATATGGACATACCATCGGAGTCGGCCATATCCAATTTGCGCCTGTAAATGTTGGTGCAGCGTGGAGAGTCGGGATTTGGTGGATTGTTAATGATGCATGGCAGAGTACGTAGGCTGCAACATATGCAGCCCTCGCCAAGCTCGCTAACGAGTGCGTTCAGAAAAGCGGTGTTCTCGGCAAACAGATCTGTCTTAAGACTGTTAGCGAGCCTAAATGTGGTGGCGTTATGCTTCTTCATCAGTATCCTGATCTTCGAGGTGGCCTGTTTTTTTTCACGTGAGAGTGTTGTACATATATGATTTATTACTGATGAATAAGGATGTTTAGGACATCATCTGCTTACCAGCTTTGGGTAATTTGCCTTCATGTACATGGAAAAGTCACCGGCCGTGGCTGCCCGCGTGAACGCATGCGCTGAGTCGCTGGCGAGGCTGGGACCCCGTGTGGGCCATGTGGCAGCCTAAACGATATTGGCTGTGCATTGGTGAAGAGGGGGGTACCGTGAGGCCGGCTGGAGCCAGGCGCGGCGTTGTTGAAACTTGCTAGCCGCCCGGGGAACATACTGTTGTTGCAGGGCACCGGATCCGGAGGGGTGTCCCACGCGCTCCTGGCGTAGCAGACCTAGTCCGCAGACCGAATCTGCGTAAAAAAAGGTTGGAACATGGTGGTCATAATTATAACGGCTACTAATGAAACGACATTCAAGGTAAAAATAAACCATTGCTCCGGAGAAGTCTGGTGTCCCTTTAAAATGCCCCACGCTGCATTGTACCCACATACGCTTGTATTGCATTTCGTCAAATGCAAATATTCGTGGAAATGTATTGTGCGAGAGGTTTAGTGATCCAAGATCAAGGTTGTCTAGGTAGAAAGCCTATGTCATAAGAAAAACATGTGTTAATGCGTGCGCGCCGCGTCAATTGGGAAGATGACAAAGAACGCAAGACTGACCTGCAGAAATAAATGGCAGGCATGTAGATACGTGACATCCCGTCCTGCCCTGATATCTGCCTTCACTCTTAAGCATGCAGCCATCAGCTCTTCTAACAGGTACTCGCACCAGTTGAACTCTGCGACGTGATCTATTTGCGCGAGCGCGCCCCAGTACTGTGTGTTCGTGCAATCAGGGCTAGGTGATGGGGCTAGCAGATAACCAACAACAAACATGACAAAAGCCATTTTGAAAGAGCTAATCTCCCTATCCGAGCTATCTTTGTCTAACGGTCTATAGATGATTTTTTCTATGGCAGTGAGAAGATTTTTCCCGTGCTGACTGATATGTAGAAAATTGCGCACATGTGTTGTGTCCAAGGCGGACGCTTTCTGTATATGCAAAGGACCGCATGGTACACCAAAAACCTTGTGCACGTCAGATGCCCCGAAGGACATTTGCCGACCAGGCCGAATGCATATGATCCTAGATACTTGGTCTACTCTAGACATCAACCATATGCTTAACTTGAAATTCGTCCTAGATATAAGTGGCACGTGCAAAATGCCTCCAAACTCCATCTCCTCAACCAGAGATTTCTTGAATGTATCAAGGGAGTCTACCATGGCACATACTTTGGTTGGAGAGGCCCTTGATGTGGGAAAAGGTTGCGTCGACATGACCATGCTGTCGCTCGTCTCCTGTGACTGCATGAACTCGTCCATGTGTTGTGTAAGCAAAAAGAAAAGTGGGAGGAGGCATTAGCAAGACGATTCGGGTTCACAATCGAACACCATGGTGAAAAACAAATGGCGGTTTCTTACCGGGTCCGGCAACTAGGAGACGCCGGCGACAGCGATCGATTTTTGCTACTTGCTAGTGATAGAGGCCTGCTGGCGGGAGCGAGTGTGTTATGGAACATATGACGATCCCAGGCGATTTTATAAGCCAGCCGTGTGGAGCCCGGTGCACGCATCGTGCATCGATTGGCTGATGGGTGGAGTTACGTCCTGCAGGGCCAGCTGCTTCATTCATTATGCATGTCGTTGATTTATTGCCCTGCCGGTGCGATGAATTATTGCCGGTCCAGTGCATGTGGTGGGTGCGGTGTGTGGGTTTGGTGTAAATGCATTTTCATCCTCTCCATCGATTCGGCGGGCTTAATCAATGACATGCTCGCAAACATTGCTAGTTCCTTGCATCTCAAACGGCGTACATACACGGTACGTACGTGATACAAATGAATGCATAAGATAAAACTACATGAACTACAACTACATCTAGTCCTTAAGCTGGAACAGCTGACTCCACTACATATGCTGCAACGGCTGAAACCAGTACAAATGCTTGGGTAAAAATCTTGGGGGCTCTAGCGCTCATAACTTGTACTTGCAGTTTTGTTCGCTAACCACATGTTGCTTCATAACTTGTGCATGCAACATATCGCCATTAGCACCATGTTCAGTACACCCAAGATGAAGATGTTCTTCAACCATGCTTGGTTCTGCTCGAGCAGAGAGACATGGCGATACACAGATGCGTGCGAGAGAAGGTGCCCCCACCGAGTGCTGAACTACTGTATGTACTTGTTCTCCCACTTCCAAAAACGGCACCCACCAAACTGAATAAACGCAAAACAAGGGTGGATTGAGTTGACGACCTCCGGGGGAGGGAGATGTATGCAAAGAATCTGGAAAAACTTACTCAATGGCGTTCGCACTTGTAGAAATGCCTCCCTGGGTTCTCTACCGTTCCAGAGACAAACCAGAGCACGTTGCCGGCATTGCACTCCGGGCAGCGGATCAGTGGGAGGGGTGGCATCTGGGTGGAGAAGTGGTGTGACGAGGGGGGGGGGCGGAACTAAGCTCGGACTTGGATGAACACATGCATCCGAGAGGAGAAGCGCAGAGAGGATATGTGAAAACTTGAGCGGGGTGTGTATCTACAAGGGGCGCGGCAGTTTAAAAAGGCCGCAGGGCGCGTCGTGCAGCTAGCCGTTGGAGCTGCCGTCCTAGACGCCCGCCAGCGTTTTAAATGCCTGCCCTGCGACGTGGGCCACGCGCGGGATGTGTCAGCGGTAAATACTGTCTAAATACCGGGTGCTATACGAATAAGTGAACTGATTATACAGCCGGCGTGTATTGATGTTGCGCGAATCTCGCGGCGTCATGCGGTATGGATATCACCCGCGCATGATGGCATGTCCACACGGGATTATTCGGGTGTTGTGCGTGTAAGTTTGCTTAGTTGTTCTAAAAAAAGTTTGCTTAGTTTTTTTTTTGAGGTGTAAAAGTTTGCTTAGTTATGTGTGTAGTTCTCGCAGTAGAGTTCGCTTGCTCCATTTTTTCTTTGTTTTCTTTTGTTTCACTTTGGTTTTTTTTTGTTTCTTCACCGGTTTCCTATTTTTCCTTTTTCTTCTTTTTTAGGCTTAGTTTTATTTTAATGGTTTTTTGTTTTTTATTTCTTCTTTTTATACTTTGGTTTTCTTTGTTTCTTTATGTGCTTTCATCGGTCTTTTGGCTTCTTCACTCTTACTTTTGTTTATTTGTTCGTTTTTTATTCGGGTTTTTTCAACACATGTATACTTTTTTTCATACAGGCTGTACATTTTTTGTCTATCTTTCAAATAATTCTTTTGTACCCATTTAACATTTTTCAAGTACATATTTAACATCTTTTTACAGAAACATGCTTTGATATTTTTAAATATGACTTAAATAGTTTTTTCATATACATGTTGAATGAATGATAAAAACAGTTTTTTGCACTATGTAAACATTTTATTACATTGTATAAACATTTTTTTTGAAAATGCCATGAACACATTTGTGAAACTTGTGAAGATTTTTACAAATGTGAATTACATTTTTTGAATATATAAAACATTTTATTGAATTACAAGAATATTTTTTAGATTGTATAACTCTTTTTCAAATGTCGCATACATTTGTATTGAAATGCTGACATTTTATATTTGTCACATTCTTCGTACATATGATTAACATTTTTGGTACATATGTGTAACATTTTAGGTACATATGATTAACATTTTCCATATACATGATTAACATTTCTTTACGTTTTACATTCACATTTATACATTTTTCATATATTACAAATACATTTTTCTATACATGTTTTACATTTTTTTTCAAATGCAAGATTAACACTTTTCAGGATTAACATTGCACAAACATCTTTTTTGAAAAGTGTCTTGAACACATTTTTGTAGCCTGGGAACATTATTTTGCCCACATAGCTGCTCTGCACGAGGTTGCCACCCACGGTAGCTACTCCTTTTATCCACCCCGTTTAGTGTAGCATCAAGATCTTTGTTTCATAATTGAAACTTTTTCATCACGACATATATCTTTTTACTTATAAAAGTGCGAGTTCGAATTCTTTTAAAGCCATCAAAATTAGTGTACCCAGAACAACCTACACTCTATGATCTAATCCATCTAATTAAATCTAGGAGTTGGCGTTCCTTTCATGGTCTGCCATCCGATATGAAGGATCATATTTCACTAGTAGAAACCGGCACTAAAAGGTCGGTACTAAAGCCTCCCCCTTTACTAAAGGCCCTCCACGTGGCCGTTGCCTGGAGGTCCACCTTTAGTCCCGGTTGTACTAAAGGATATTTTATGACTTTTTTGAAAAAAAAATTCATTTGAATTTTTTTTGAATTTCAAATTTCTGAATTATTTTAACCACTAATCTCTAATCACCCCTCATCACTGCTCAATTTAACCTTTAATCTCTAATCACCCCTCATCATTTCAAATCATCTAACTTCCTGAACGGTCACCCATCCTCTCACTACTCCAGCTTGAGCACGCTAACTTCCGGGTTCTATTCTCCCTCGTTTCCAAGTCTGCACTTGTTGTTTTCCTGACAATAGTAAGATGGCAATCCTATTAACCCTCAGGAATTTAACTTGAGCATGAAGTCACATATTTCACTGTTTGAGTTTGAAACTGTTGTTCAAAAAATCAATAATTATTTAGTAACACTAATATTTCTTGAATAAGTAGTTTGACCACAGTTTGACCATAGTTGACCAAAATTTAAAAAAACTGAAATAATTATTTAGTAACACTAATATTCTTGAATAATTATTTAGTAACACTAATACTTCTTCAATAAGTAGTTCGACCATAGTTTGACCAGATTTAACAAAAATTCAAAAAAAACTGAAATTTGAGCATAACTTTTTTTCCTTTTAGAATTTGAGGATTCGAAAAATTTGCAAACAGGCCGTAGGCGGTCTCCATCGGATGCGGATTTTTGTTCCGAACATTTTGATATATTATACGTTTTTTTCCGACATCGTATGCAAAAGTTATAGCCGTTTTACATTTTCCCTACATTTTTTGCAAAACATGTCCAAATTTAAGTTTTTAAATTTTCCTAACTAGTAGATGTAGTAACATAACTACCTCTCGAAGGATTTTAAATTTTGAAGTTTCTATCATTTTCTTTTACTTTTTACAAAACTGAAAAGGCGATGCACGGGGGAGGGGGGGGGGGGGTAGGATTTGAAAATTGCACCATTAGTACCTGTTCGTGGCACGAACCGGTACTAAAGGTCTCAACCCCATTAGTACCGGTTCGTGGCACGAACCGGCCGGTTCGTGCCACGAACCGGTACTAATGGGCATCGCACCCTTTAGTACCGGTTCGTGCCACGAACCGGTACTAATGGGCATCGCAACCTTTAGTACCGGTTCGTGCCACGAACCGGGACTAAAGGTCCCATTTGAACCGGGAGTAATGCCTGTATGGTGCCCTCGCCGCTTGAACCGGGACTAATGCTCACATTAGTCCCGGTTCGTAATGCAACCAGGATTAATGCTCTTTTTTGGCTGGACCAAAGCCCCTTTTTCTACTAGTATTCGTTGTTTTGCCATAGTCCACGCACGTCCCGCCCCAATCACGTAGTGACGACCTTCCTCACATAGTCCTCCCCTAATTAATAACATATCCAATACCCATGATAGCGCCAACCAATTAATTATATCCTACCAATTATCAACATATAATTCATATCTTTTGAAATATTTAGTGTTAAAGACAATCAATCTATTGCCTAATATTAACATGCATTGCAGGTAGACGACTAATGTTCTAATATATTGTCTAATATTAACGTGCATTGCACATACACGATTATTAGTCCATTTAAATGTTTGCAGTTAAACAACAGATCAGGTGATTTTTTTTTTGAAAAAATTATATTTTTCTGTATTATATATAAACTTCAAATTGCAGAGCTTGACTGTAAGAATCGTAGTTTAGATATTTACCGTGTATCAAGAAACTACAACTTTCTGTAAAACATGGTATTTCTTCTGTTTCGTTGTACTGTAAAGCTTCAAGTTTATAAGTTTTGTCATTTTGAAGAAAAAAAGGCAAAATGCTAAGCACGAATCTTTAACAAAGATTGCTTAGCAAGCACAGCACATACAAACCTGGCGAGCGGTACGTGACCACCTTCCCCACTCGACTCAAAGTCAAAACTCGACTGCGTTTCAGCCGTTTCTTTCTCGCCAGGATCTCCATTCCCTCTACCCTGAAGAAGAAAGAGCTCCATTTCCTCCCCTCCTCTCGCTAGCATCAAGCCCTAGACCTACACAGCTAGCGGCCATGGAGAATGACCAGCCCCTCGGCGGCGACCAGCCTAACCCGCCGCCACCACCCCATCAGCTTCCCGACGACATGCTCCGCAATATCTTCCATCGCCTCCCGTCAGATCCCAGCGCCCTCGCTGTCGTCTCCTCCGCCTACAATGCCTGGTGGCGCATCGTCCACGACGAGGAGAACTTCCTCTGCTCCTTCCGCGCGGCACACCATGGCATCCCACCACTCATAGGCTTCTACTTCAACTCTGACCCCTTCGACTGCGTGCTCCAATTCACCCCAACCACGCATATTACCCCGCCTTTGCTCTCCGCCCCCGCTGGGTTCCGTGGCTAGGCTGCACGCACGGTCGTCTGATCCTCGGCGGCAGAGACGGCGACCGCGAGCTCCTTCTTGTCATGGATCCTCTGACCGGCGAGGAGCACTCCATCCCGCCGGCGCCTGGCTTTCTCCCAGGGCAGAGCTCCAGCGCGGCGCTGGTATATATGCGATGCGGACCACGCCAAAGGCAAAGACTGCCACTCATCGCTGTTCCGTGTCGTCTTTGCATATAGCGAGAATGTTCCACCCGGCGGCTGGCATCCGCCCACGGCTCTCATCAGCACCTTCGCCTGCGTGTACAGCTCAAAGAAAGGAAGCTGGGGTGGCCGTCCGAGAGCCACCATGGCTGTCAAATACTATTTCGGTCTGAAGGAGATGGGTATTTTCATGGTCAACTCAGAGTCTGGGCAGCATCAGCGAGTTCTTCAAATCGGACCAGCTGCCTTTCTCCTGTGTTTATCCCTACTCAACCTTTTATACTGCAGGAACTGTTACTTTACAACAGTTAGATCCAGCTAGGGAGTAATTTATATTCGATAACAAGTAACATATGCAAAAACATGTAGAGAAGTTTTTTTTGAGTCGTGTAGAGAAGTGTGTGTGTGTTAGAGAATCTCCAACCGTTGGCACCCCAAAAACATCACCCGGACCAAAAAAGTTGGTGTCTTGGGGGTCATCCGGCGAAATCCGGCGAAATAAAGAAGGCATCTTCTCAGTCACACCCCACCCCAAGCAAAAGTTTGTGAGGGGAATGATTAAGTGGGTCAAGAAAAAGGACATGTGGTCAGACACGATTCGCCAAAACTTGTGTCGGCGTCCCCAAGAGACCCCCAGCGCGCCGGCTTTTGCCTGGGTTTGCCGGCGCTATTTAGACGTCCTGGGGGGCGTTGGGGGCGTGGCAGGGCCGTTTTTAGGCGAAAAGTGCCGTTCGAGCCTAAAACCGAGCCTAAAAAGGTGTCCTGGGGGGCGTCGTGGGGAGGCTAGTGGAGATGCTCTTAGGGTTGGGGGAGGGGGGGGGGGTGCCTACCCACAAATCCATACTTGGCCCAGGTCAGGACACGGACGGTTGGTCTATGAGGTACATATGTACCCTATATGGATTTTTTTAGTAATTCAACAAAAAGTAAAAAAATGTTAATTTTTTTTTGAAATAAACTTGACCTTCCATTGTGTTCATGAGAAAAGTTCCACAAAAAGAAAATTCCTCTTTGACTTCTTTTCAAAAAAGACAAATTTTTGATCAAAATAGCGCGAATAGGGACCTATAATATTAAATAAATTTAGTCTTTTTTGCTGTGAAGTCACCGTTGGTCTTTTTTTGTGAAAATTTATATACCAGTGCCCAAGTAAGTCAAGGTTATTCTAAAAATAGTTCTTAACTATTTTGACTTTTTGTTTAATTATTAAAAAAATCTCATACAGGGTGTATATACAACCAGAAACCAAAGTGTATTTCCCGCCCCAGTCATGGAAACCTTACATATTTTAGGCGCGTAATTTTTTTTTTGAAATCTGGCAGCCTTCTGTTCCCAGTGCATATCTAATAAGCAACAATGACACACATGGAAACATGTATTGGAGTTTTGCTCATCTTAATTAACTTTTGATGATATTAATCAGTGATCTACTTTTTGTTGCCAGCTAGACTTTCGCACCGTGACTAGCTATGCTTGTAGTATCTTCCACGTAGATGACACATGTCTAATGGAAATTTAAGCATAGTGCTTGTCTATTTGGTATTGTGCTGTTTTTCATTTGTATTATTAAACTTACTTTTTTGGGTTTATTTGTTTGATTATTTAGAAGGACCTGGCTATATTGGTCGATTACTGTATCAGTGCATAGTTTCTTATATCCGGCAACTTAGAACATGTCTGCACAATACTATTATATGGAAGGTTACACATCAAGTGTGTTTATGTTCAAAGGAGATTCCTCTGTACAGATGTACACCTAATTGAGTAAATATTTCATTTTCCTATGCAGTAGTTGATCTTTATTTTCTCACATTCCTGAACATATGGATTACATGTGTTAATTGATGATTAAAGAAAGATAAAGATAGTTTTACTTTTATCCTCAAGAAAGGTGAACATCCAATGGATACTTAGAATTCTGGAGTGCATGTTTTGTTTCAAGTTTGACTAACTGTGTTCATGATAATCTGATACACATCAGTGAGTGGCGATAGGTCCATAAAAAAATATATGCGTGCAAAGCTGGCTGCAGTGATCTACATTATAGATAATTCGATATCTACTCTCTGATAAAGAAGTCAATGGAGTATATCATTGAAGACATTCAAATTTGGTTATGATAATTTGATGCAACATTTGCATAATGACATCCTATTATCATCTGATAATTTCTGTACAAGTTTAGCATTTTTCAAATGCATGATTAAAATTTTCAAGATGAACATTATACAAACATTTTCTTGAAAATGTCTCGAACACAATTTTGAAACCTGTGAACTTCGTTTAAATGTAATGTACATTTTTTAATGCAAGGAATCATTTTTTTCAATTTAACATTTTTTTATAAATGTATAAATACTTTTCGTATGCCTGATTAACATTTTTAATACACATGATGAACATTTTATAATTTTTTTGATACACATTGTACATTTTCATATGCATAAAAAATTATATATACACGTTTAACATTTTTTTAAATGCAACATTAACATTTTCAATTTTTTATGTGAAGTGTATTATTATATATGTTTAGAATTTTTGAAATAAAAAGAAAAGTTTAAACACAAAATGGAAGAAAACATGCACGCGCGTGCCCCCCCCCCCCCCCCCCCCCCCCACACACACACACACACACAAGCAACTTAACTTCAGCGAAGCGCCATGGCGACTGGACCGGTTGAGAACCAACTGTACCAACATAGCAGCAATATCCAATCAAGCCGAGGCTTAGTATGTTACAGATATGGTGAAATTGATTGTTAGGGTTAGAATAAACCTTCACCATAGGAACTCCTCAGTTTATGTGTACATACAAGAGTACATATGTATATTCATGTGTATATGATGCATGTATCCACATTTGACTTGTTCGGTTCTTCTTCTTCAAATGTATATTTCAGCATCACAACATGTATATATATATTCCTCGTGAAGTATATCTACTAATATTTTGTTGGGTCTTGTATCTTTCATGTTTATTCATGCAGGTGGTAAACTAGTTCTTGAAGATATACAACAGGATCAACAGAACAACAATATCCAATCAGGTAAGCATGCAACTCAAGTGTGTTATTCCTTATGATGAGCTCAATGATGTTACTAGTTATCTTAGGGGAGATGTTGAACTGGTATACAGTCTGTGATAGAATTTATCGGCAGAGCTAGTAATGGCTAGGTAACTTCATTGACTTAAATCATATGTTAATTAAACAAAGTGGAGGTGGGAGCTTTGACCCTTATATATCAAGATTTGTTGTAGATTTCAGATAGTATAGACCCTAATGAGAAATGTTACCTATCAGCTTCGTTTGTCTTATCTTTTGAAACTATCTTTCTTCATTTATATGCTGGTGATATTGTGCAGTAGTACATGATCATGCAAAGAATTTGTATAAATGTTTGGATAAGTTTTGTGTGTGTATTTCTTGCTTGTATTCCATATGAATTTTCTTTTCTTATATTTCACTTAGCTGGAGAAATCAGTGCCCTAGCTGAGGCCAGACCATAAACTTTTGGGACAGTGGCTCGACTACAAAGATTGTCGTGGTAGTGAACGGGAAGTTGTAATGCAACACGCGTATGTGTATTTAGTTGCCCCAACAATGAGCATTTGGAGATCAACTAGTGTCACTGGAATGGAACAAATGCTCTTTATTTCTATGATGATTAGGGTTGCATAAAAGGAGCTCTCTCCATCGTGATTGCCAGGTTTTCTTATTTACATGGTGGATGAGAGAGGATGAAGACATTATAATTCTACCCTTGTCTTTTGCGGATTTACAGGAGGGTATCCTAGCCATATCCCCTCAGGTGGAGCATCTAAATTGAATATTGGCTCAGCTCCGTGGAGGAATTTATTCCCATCCCTCTTCTCCACCGTGGTAGAGACTCTTGGCAATACACCACAAGGGAAGTTTCAAATTGTGTCGTGAATGGATCCCACCTATTCGTCATACATCGCGAAGTATAAAGTTCAGGACAAATAGAGCATTGCAATAAGCAAGATGACAAAATGTAGAAAGTAAAATATGAAGCAATATGACAAGAAACCATCATTTTATCCCTAGTGGAAACAATACAATATGTGTGTTGTCGATATAGATCACCATAAGATTAGAAACCTCTACAATGCGCCACTCCCTCTGAACAAATAACAATCAAACTTGGCCCAATATGAAAGATGGATCAGAGAGCACACAAAGCTAGTCAATTATACAACAAAAAAATTCAAAAGATTTAGTTGATTTTAAGGTAGAACATAAGTAACAAGTAATGATAGTTTTGGTATTTTCGAAAATAAATTGGCAAGCAAAGATGCAAGCTAACAAATAAATAAAAAGTAACTAGGCAAGATAGGTAACAAGAATGCAGAGTGATAGTGTGTAGGACATGTTTGTTCGAGGAGAAACTCCCTGGGCAACGACACTAGGAATGTTGCTTGCTCTCTTTTAAGAGTGTATGGGTAACGCCCAAGTGTAAGTGTGAAGTAACCTAGCAATAAGTATTTTCCTCGATTTGAGAACCATGGTTTATCGAACCAAAAATAGTTCTTCTAACAAACAAAGTCACTAGTACCTGCACACGAAACTCAAAAAATCTTGTAACCAACATGTCAAGAAGGTTGTGAGGCTTCTTGTCTTGCTAGTTACAAGATTAAAATACACAGGATGATGGTAATTGATAAAAAGGTAAATAAAAGAGAAGGTATAGCAAAAAATAATATTTTTGTGGAAGTTTTGAGTAATTGAGAATAGACCTAGGGGGCAATAGGGTTCACTAGTAGCATCTCTTGTAAACATATATAACAATGTAGTGTGGTGAACAAATTACAGTTGAGCAGCGATTAAATTGCAATGTTTATATTTATGACTATGATCATTCATGGCATAATGTCATATAGGCATTACGCCGTGATATGCAGACCATTATCCAACTGCACCTACAACTAATACTCCACTCCAAGACCGATATCCATCATGCATCTCGAAGTATAAAGTTCATGACAAATAGAGCATTGCAATAAGCAAGATGACGCAATGTAGACAGCAAAATACCAAGTAATATGACAGGAAACCGTCATTTTATCTTTAGTGGCAACAATATAATACTTGTCTTGTTGTTATGGACCACCACAAGATTAGAACCCTCTACAATGCACCACTTCCTTCGAAGAAATACCCATCAAACATGGCCGAAGAAGATAGATGGATCTGAGAGCATACAAAGCCTTTTTATTTTACAACAAAGAAACTTCAAAAGATTCAATTGATTCTAATGAGCAATCTGATCATAAAGTGAAAATTCATCATATCCCAACAAACATACTACTGATTACATCTAATTGATCCCGATCATGTGAGGAAGCTCACGGGGACTTTGTATTGAAGAGAGAGAGAGAGAGAGAGAGAGAGAGAGAGAGAGAGAGAGAGAGAGAGAGACCTTAATTAAGGTCCTAACGGAACTACTCCCACATAGTCATGGAGACAACAAGGTCGGTAAAGAAACCTCCCATGTTGGATTCCCCCTTCAGCAGAGTGCCGGAACATGCCTCCATATTGGATATCTCTGTATAGAAACTTGCGACAGCAGAAAAATCAAAGAAAAATTGTGAGATGGTTTCATAATATATGAAATTTATAGGTGGAAGAATGAGTTTAAGGCAGTGCACAGAGGCCCCACATGGCCTTGGGGAGCGGGCAAGGCCATAGCCACGACCCATGCCCATGTGGATTCCTTATGGGTCCTCTTGTCTGCCTCTACTTCTTTCTGGAACAATATAATGCCTCGAAAAAACTTATTAAATCCTAAGTTTTTTTTACCTCCATAGATATTGATTTTCTGAAATGTCAAAAACATGCAGAAAATAACAAGGGCACTGGATTAATAGGTTTGTCCAGAATAATTATATAAATTGGTATAAAAAGTATAAAAAGTTATATTGTAATAGCATGAAACAATCGAAAATTATAATAGTATGAGATGTATCAAAGGGTCAACTTTTTCTTTTGCGGGGGTATCAATGGGTCAACTTGGATAGCACATTTTGATCATAGTTGTATCTAATCTTCTATTTACTTCCACAACTACTATTCTGGAACCGTTTTTAGCATGATACCCTCCGCGACATTGAACTAGAGAGTTTATACGTATGAGATGCAATATACTTGGATCAAATGATGTAAGAAAGACCATTCATCCACATGGTTTTGTATTTCGTTCTGAAATTACATTTTTTGATGAATTTGTTGAAACGTGTGAAGATTTTGTGTTTGTTTTCTTGATGGCTATTTTCGGTGTAAAAATACGGTTGGAACAAGTGTTATTTTTTGGTAGCTCATTTTTCTCCTGTTTTTTGTCAAACGAGTGTAAATCGTTCTCGAAAAGAGACGAAAAAACTTTTCATCAGTCCACCTGGGTGGGGATAATTTAAATTTATATATTCGATATTTAGCTAATATCATTGATTTCGTAGTGTATTGGGTTAGGATGGATAATGTTTTGAATGATATCTTCTCTTACGGTAATACTCCACACTGGCAAGGCATTGTGGGGGAGCGAGTGGGGTGTTTAACTCGTATTTTTAAGTTCAATTAGTCCGACCCATGCAAATGAAAAGCCGAGGACAATATGATTTGAAGCAGTGGGGGTAAATTTTGTGTTGATGTCTTCTCTTACAACAATAAGTTAACCGACTCTCCTATTTCAACAACCATCATCCGCTTGCCATCGATATAACTACCTTTTTCGATAGTGCTTCCTTTAATTTGATGAATGGCATGGAAGCATTATCACTTTTTTTTATTTTGCGCAAAAAACAAGGAGTTCAAAAATGGTTGAAACGTGTGAAGATTTTTTTGCTAGTTCATATTTCTCTTGGTTTTTGTCAAACCAGTGTAAATCGCTATCGAAAAGAGACGAAAAACATTTTATCATTCCCCCACGAAAGCATTATCGCTTTTCTGTTTTTGCGAGAAAACCAAGGACTTCGTTGTTTTGAAAGCGGAGGGGGACATGATTTGGTCCAGGAGGGGTATATTTTGTGTTGATGTCTCCTCTTAAGATAATAAGTTAACAGATTCTCCTTTTTCAATAACCATCATCCACTCGTTCCACCGATATATTGAATATATAAACATTCGACGAAGTTGATCTACCACTATGTGAAGATTTTGTGTTTGTTTTCTCCATGGTTATTTTCGGTGTAAAATACGGTTGAAACGATTGTAGTTTATTGCTAGTTTATAATTCTCCTGATTTTTGTCAAACGAGTGTAAATAATTGTTGAAAAAGGATGAAAAACCTTTTATCATCCCCCTGGGAGGTAATAATTTAAAAGTTATAAATAAATATTTAGCTAGTATCATTGATTTCATAGTGTATTGGGTTAGGATGGATAAATGTTTTGAATGATATCTTCTATTCCGATAATACCCTACACTGGCAAGGCATTGTGGGGGAGTGAGTGGGGTGTTTAACTCGTCATTTTAAGTTCAATTAGTTCAACCGTGCAAATGAAAAAAAGAATTCTCATGTTTTTAGTTTTTTCGAAAGAGGAGGACGACATGATTTGGAGCAGTGTGGGTAAATTTTGTGTTAATGTCTTCTCTTACAACAATAAGTTAACCGATTCTCCTTTTTCAACAACCATCATCCACTTGTTCCATCGATATGTTGAATATATAAACAATCGACGAAGTTGATCTACCGACTTGGCAGACACATTCCTATAACTACCTTTTTCGATAGTGCTTCCTTTAATTTGATGAATGGCACTGAAGCATTATCACTTTTTTTGCACAAAAACCAAGGAGTTCGGAAATGGTTGAAATGCGTGAAGATTTTTTTGCTAGTTCATATTTCTCCTGGTTTTTGTCAAACGAGTGTAAATCGTTGTCGAAAAGAGACGAAAAACCTTTTATCATTCCCCCCTGGCTGGTAATACTTTAAAGTTACGAAAAATATTTAGCTACTATCATTGATTTCGTAGTGTACTGGTTGGGATGGATAATGTTTTGAATGATATCTTATCTTCCGATAATATTCTGCACTGGCAATGCATTGCGGTGGAGTGGGGGGGGGGTGTTTAACTCACCGATTTAAGATAATAAATTAACAGATTCTCCTTTTTCAAGAACCATCATCCACTCGTTCCACCGATATATTGAATATATAAACATTCGACGAAGTTGATCTACCACTATGTGAAGATTTTGTGTTTGTTTTCTCCATGGTTATTTTCGGTGTAAAATACGGTTGAAACGATTGTAGTTTATAATTCTCCTAGTTTTTTTCAAACGAGTGTAAATCGTTGTTGAAAAAGGACGAAAAACCTTTTATCATCCCCCCGGGTGGTAATAATTTAAAAGTTATAAATAAATATTTAGCTAATATCATTGATTTCATAGTGTATTGGGTTAGGATGGATAAATGTTTTGAATGATATCTTCTCTTCTGATAATACTCTACACTAGCAAGGCATTGTGGGGGAGTGAGTGGGGTGTTTAACTCGTCTTTTTAAGTTCAATTAGTTCAACCCGTGCAAATGAAAAAAAAGAATTCTCATGTTTTTAGTTTTTTCAAAAGCGGAGGACAACATGATTTGGAGCAGTGTGGGTAAATTTTGTGTTGATGTCTTCTCTTACAACAATAAGTTAACCGATTCTCCTTTTTCAACAACCATCATCCACTCCTTCCATCGATATATTGAATATATAAACAATCGACGAAGTTGATCTACCGACTTGGCAAACACATTCCTATAACTACCTTTTTCGATAGTGCTTCCTTTAATTTGATGAATGGCACTGAAGCATTATCACTTTTTTTTGCGCAAAAACCAAGGAGTTCGGAAATGGTTGAAACGTGTGAAGATTTTTTTGCTAGTTCATATTTCTCCTGGTTTTTTTCAAACGAGTGTAAATCATTGTCGAAAAGAGACGAAAAACCTTTTATCATTCCCCCCTTGCTGGTAATACTTTAAAGTTACGAACAAATATTTAGCTACTATCATTGATTTCGTAGTGTACTGGGTTGGGATTGATAATGTTTTGAATGATATCTTATCTTTCAATAATATTCTACACTGGCAATGCATTGAGGTGGAGTGAGGGGGGTGTTTAACTCACCGATTTAAGTTAAATTAGATCAACCCGTGCAAATGAGAAAGAATACTCTCATGTTTTTTGTTTTATCGAAAGCGGAGGACAACATGATTTGGAACAGTAGGGGTATATTTTGTGTTGATGTCTTCTCTTCCAACAATAAGTTAACCAATTCTCCTTTTTCAACAACCATCATCCACTCGTTCCACCAATATATTGAATATATAAACAATCGACGAAGATGATCTACCGACTTGGCAAACACATTCCTATAACTACCTTTTTTTCGATAGTGCTTCCTTTAATTTGATGAATGGCACGGGAGCATTATCACTTTTTTGATTTTGTGAAAAAACCAAGGAGTTCAAAAATGGTTGAAACGTGTGAAGATTTTGTGTTCGTTCTGATGTGTGTGTACTACAAATGGTGGCTTATTTAACTAGTTGAATTGAAATCATTTGTTTCAACTCCTTTTCATAATATAAATAAAAAAATTCCATTATCCTTTGCATGAATCCAAAAAAAAAATTTAAAATCCGATGCGTTCCCCCCATTAACAGTTTTTATGTCATGTTTGGTGAATAAAAGAACCATTTACAACATATAGCTCGGCCATTCTAGTGTGTGGTACTTCCACCCATCACTATGCGTCGGAATAAAAATGGTTAGAATGCATATCTCGATACAAGGCTCCAGATGGGTATACCATGGAATTTTGCTTTCCAACAATGATAGTTTGGAAAACTGGTCAAAATCATTCGTAAAACTGTTCATGCACTGTGGGGTCCGTTCACTACGAAAAGTCAACTTCGTTCAAACGTCACAGATCGTGCGCGCGGATTTGTCTACAGTGTCTGAAATACAGAGGCGATCTGCTACACTGTTCTTTGCGTGCCTAGCTCGCTGGTAGGCACGGGGATAGCGTGATGGCGCCGCGGTGTGGTCAGAACATGGGCGGCTGACCGAATCTGCGTGACTTTGACTAAGATTAAACTGGATACATCATGTGACGATGCCGCACTCCCAAGCGTACATCCGCATTATTTTTAACAGTACAACAACTAGTTCCGACTGCGCGGCACTACTCGATTGCCCATGCATTAACTATGTCGTTGATGTTCGTCGGGAGGGATGCGATGTTCTCTTTCATTTGAACGAGCTCTGCGAGAATCTCCTGCCGCTCCGCGATGATGGCGCCCTGTGTAACACCCCGGATATGATTTACCCAATATGTACTCCAACTCTTGCCATTTCCGGCCTTAAGCTATTTTATTTTCTCGGGTTCGGGTTTTTGTCTCCGTGTGTTGTTATCGTTGTCATGCATCTCATATCATGTCATCATGTGCATTGCATTTGCATACGTGTTCATCTCATGCATTCGAGCATTTTCCCCATTGTCCGTTTTGCATTCCGGCGCTTCGTTCTCCTCCGGTGCTCATTTCTACCTTTCTTTCGTGTGTGGGGATTAAACATTTCCGGATTGGACCGAGACTTGCCAAGCGGCCTTGGTTTACTACCGGTAGACCGCCTGTCAAGTTTCGTACCATTTGGACTTCGTTTGATGCTCCAACGGTTAACCGAGGGACTGAAAAGGCCTCGTGTGTGTTGCAGACCAACACCCCTCCAAGTTGGCCCAAAACCCACCAAAAACCTCTCCATCATTTAGAGCGTTCGATCACGATCGCGTGGCCGAAAACCGCACCTCATTCGGACTCTCCTAGCTCCCTCTATGCCTATATATACCTCCCCCATTCCAAATCTCGGATCCCCTCTTCGAAACCCTAAAAAAATATCTCCTCCGCCGCGCCGGACATTGTCCGTCCAGCCGGACACGCCCGCGCCGCCGCGCCCGGCCACTCAGGAGCCGCCACGTGGCCGGCCGCCTCCTCCCACAGCCGCGGCCCGCCCGGCCCGCAGCCGGCCCCCGAGGGCCCGAGTCGCCGTGCCGCCCCTTCGCGCGCCCCGCCGCCTCCCAGCTCGCCCCGCCGCCACCATCCGCCGCCGCGCCGGAGCGCGCGCCGCCCGAGGCCGGGGTCCAGCGACCTCGCCGACCTCGACCACCACAGCCTCAAGTCCGCGGCGCCGCACCTCCCTCCGGCGATCGCCGCACCGCCGCACGTTCCCGCGGTCGGATCCGCCTCCTCCGGCCACCGCCTCGTCGTCCTCGCAGCTTCTCCGGCGACCTCCGGTGTACTGTTCCGGTGACCTCGGTTCCCGTGCGCCGCGATCCAGATCTGACCTTGCTACAGGAAACCCTAAGGGTTGACTCCCTTTTATTTTCTAAGTCTGCAGATTATTTGCTCCTGTTCATCGCATCGTAACTCCGCATCCGTAGCTCCATTTTGGGCATATAGCATATCAAAATGTTCGCCTCAGAGAGTACATCATTTCATTCCATTGCATCATTTTCTTTTGAGTCCATATTGATGCCCGAAATTCTGTTAGAAGAAGGCTATTTGAGATAATTGTCAGATCTGCTGCTCCATTTAGATATTTGTCATTTTTGCCATGATTATTGCGTGCATGATATGCCCCTGAGCTCTACATATGTTTTGTTAAGGGTTTTGCCATATTTCTAGAGGTGCAACCCATGTATTTGTGTGATGTGTGTGGTGACTAGCACAAGTTTGCAAAGTGAGGCATTTGTTAATGCTGATTTCAGGGATTTAGCATTTCCACTAAGTCATTGGACTGTTTATCTCATATGGCCATATGTTCATGTTGTTTCCTAGTGATCCGTGCCTCTTTTGAGGATGATTAGTAAGGATGTTTTGTTAATACTGTAGTGCTCTATCCATCCATGTCTTTGTTTGCAATTATGGAGCACCCTATCTTGAGTCAATCGAGCTCTACTTTTTCTATTTCGTGAATCTGGGCAGATTGTCTACTTGTTAGCGATTTTGCCGAGGATGTTGTAGTTGATCCGTGCATGCTATGTTATTGTTCTTGCCATGTGTAGCTTGCATTTTGTGTATTCTTGATGGGTGTATGCTTAGCTTGGCATCACTTGCTCTGTAGTGAGTGCATCGAGCTCGTAAACATGCCTACTTGATATCTGTTTTCAGCATGCTCCAGTTTTCACTAAGTCTGTGATCTGATTATGTTTTTGCCATGTTCACATGCTTGCAATTGTATTTTCTGATCCCTTTTGGCTCAAGGTCACTAAGGGACTTTTGTTAATCTTCTTGAGTAGCTCCATGCCATGCTTTACTTTTCCATGTTCAGGTCCTGTAGCATATAGTTTTGTTGCTCCTAAGAGTGCTATCTGATATGAAATTCCAGACAAGTGTTAATTTCACTAAGTCTGAAATCTGTTTGTCAAATGCATTTTTGCCATGCTTGTTTGAACCTGTTAATGGATGAATTTGCCGTAGCTCAGTGCTAGACTTTTGTTAAGCATCATGAATGGATTCCTGCCATGTATTTTGATGCCATGTTTGGGTGTTGTAGCATGTTCATCTTGTTGCATTTAGATGGATACTTGCTGTAAATCGCAGAACGTGGTCATATTTGAATCGCTTGCCATTTCCAAACCGTAATTCTGATTCCATCGTTCTTTATATCGTTTTCAAGCGATTTCATCTCATCTTTCCAGTGGCACACTTGGATTTCCAAGTTGAGTCCAGGTTAATTCGTTCCTCGTCAAATCTTGCATATGCATCACATATTGCATCCCGCATAGCATATCATCTTTGCATCACGTGTTCGAGTTTGCACGTGGTTGATTGTGTTCCGTTTGCTTGTTTGTCTTGTTTGGGTAGAGCCGGGAGACGAGTTCGCTAATGAGGAGCCCGTTGAGTTTGCTTTCGAGGATCCAGTCAACTCTGACAACTTTGCAGGCAAGATGATCATACCCTCGAAATCACTACTATCTTTGCTTTGCTAGATGCTCGCTCTTTTTCTATGCCTATGCTACGATGCCTACCATTTGCTTATAATGCCTCCCAAATTGCCATGTCAAACCTCTAACCCACCATGTCCTAGCAAACCGTTGATTGGCTATGTTACCGCTTTGCTCAGCCCCTCTTATAGCGTTGCTAGTTGCAGGTGAAGATTGGAGACCGTTCCTTGTTGGAACATTATTTACTTGTTGGGATATCATTATATTGCCTTGTTATCCTAATGCATCTATATACTTGGTAAAGGGTGGAAGGCTCGGCCTCTCGCCTAGTGTTTTGTTCCACTCTTGCCGCCCTAGTTTCCGTCATATCGGTGTTATGTTACCGGATTTTGCGTTCCTTACGCGGTTGGGTGATAATGGGAACCCCTTGATAGTTCGCCTTGATTAAAGCTTTTCCAGCAATGCCCAATCTTGGTTTTACCATTTGCCACCTAGCCTCTTTTTCCCTTGGGTTTCCGGAGCCCGAGGGTCATCTTATTTAAAAAACCCCCGGGCCAGTGCTCCTCTGAGTGTTGGTCCAAATAGAGCCACTTGCAGCACCACCTCGGGGCAACTCGAGGGTTGGTTTTAGTTGTACGTAGTGTTCATCTGAGTGTGCTCTAAGAACGAGATATGTGCAGCTCCTATCGGGATTTGTCGGCACATTCGGGCGGTGTTGCTGGATTTGTTTTAACCTGTCGAAGTGTCTTGAAGAATCGAGATACCGAGTCTGATCGGAACATCTCGGGAGGAGGTCTATTCCTTCATTGACCGTGAGAGCTTGTCATGGGCTAAGTTGGGACTCCCCTCCAGGGATTTGATCTTTCGAAAGACGTGCCCGCGGTTATGGGCAAATGGGAATTTGTTAATGTCCGGTTGTAGATAACTTGAACCTTAACTTAATTAAAATGAATCAACCGTGTGAGTTACCGTGATGGTCTCTTCTCGGCGGAGTCCGGGAAGTGAACACGGTGTTGGAGTAATGCTTGCCGCAGGATGCCCTCTAGTTACTCGTTCGCGCTTTGCCTCCTGTTCTCGCTCTCTTTTGCGAACAGGATAGCCACCATATTTGCTAGTCGCTTGCTGCAGCTCCACATATTTACCTTGCCTTTCCTATTAAGCTTAAATAGTCTTGATCGCGAGGGTGCGAGATTGCTGAGTCCCTGTGGCTCACAGATTACTTCCAAACCGGATGCAGGGCCTGATGATCCCGCTCCAGATGACGCGCTTGAGCTCAAATGGGAGTTCGACGAGGACTCTCAACGATACTACGTGTCTTTCCCTGATGATCAGTAGTGGTGCCCAGTTGGGGGTGATCGGGACCGTGTCGCATGTTGGGTTATCTTTTATTTTGGCACCGTAGTCGGGCCATGAGTGTTTGGATGTTGTAATGTTATTTATGCACTTCGATTGACGTGGCGAGTGTAAGCCAACTATGTATCTCCCTTTCATTATCTATATTACATGGGATGTTGTGATGGTTGCCTAACTTGCGACATTGCTTTCAATGCGGTTATGTCTCTAAGTCGTGCTTCGACACGTGGGAGCTATAGCCGCATCGAGGGTGTTACAAGTTGGTAATCAGAGCCTTCTCCGTCCTTAGGAGCCCCATTGCTTGATCGTTTTTAGCGGCTGAGTTGTGTCTAGAAAAATGTTTTGAGTCATTTAGGAATTATATATCGGAGAGTTTAGGAATTCTTTTTTCTTCCGAGTCTCCTCATCGCTCTGGTAAGGCATCCTGACGTAGAATTTTGACTCTTCTCTTCTCAAATTTCACTAAAAAAAATTTAGGATCACGCGGGTATCTTGGAATCGTTCCGATGGTTTTGTGACGAGAACATTGTCTTGGTGCCTCCTGTCAGGGGTTTTGTGGAAGTGTCCCGGGGAGTTGAGCTCCGAGGTGTTGTCGTCATAATTTTATCGTTGCAATTCTGGAATACCTGAAATTAGTACGCCGACATCGAAAATCTCTTTTATGCAGTTTGTTAGTGAGATAACCTCGACGCCACCCAGTACTGGGGCGGGAGTTCGGGAGTATTGCCATAACTTGTATAACGGATGCTTTTCGAAGGTTGAGGTAGATGGTTTCCGGAGTTTTTCTCGGTTATGTGTTGAAGGATGGATACAGCTGGATGTAGGATTTGCTAGATTTGGGTGAGATATTGTGCTTCCCCTGTATCCCCAACACCTGATTGCATAACTGGAAAGGTTCAGGAGTTTCATAGGTGGGAATTATTGTAGCTCTAGTTCTTCTTCCACGGATATTTGGTTTGAGATTGGGATTTCTTACCGAGTATTCATTCTTGATCCGTACCTTGTTGATTTATTTCTCTACCTAAATTCTAAGTGGCTTCTCAATTTATGGATATGTGACCATTTCAAGAGGAATGCATTCATTCATTTTGTTCGGATGTGAAGACTTTATGTTGCAATTTTCATTCCGTTGGATTCAGCTTCATTTTATCTGTCAATGTGCTAACGGTTGTCACCCTCTTCAGGATGGCTCCCGCTAAGAGCACCAATCAGAATCAGAAGCAGGATCCGCCACCACCTCCACCTCCTCCGGAGGCATGGCAAGCTGTGATGGCCGCAACCAATGCAAACATACAGTTGATCATGCAAATTCTTCAAGAGCGCAATCAAGGCAACCAAGGCAACCAAGGCAACAATCAGAATCACTTTGCTACACTCAACCAGTTCCTTGCTAACGGGCCAAAAACTTTCAGCAATTGTGTTGAGGCAACTGATGCTGACGATTGGCTCGTGGATCTATGCAAGCATTTCAAGTGCAGTAACGTCAGGCCTGAGGACTTCGTCAAGTTCGCTTCCTTCTAACTCAAAGATCAAGCTGCAGAATGGTTCCAGCAGTACAAGGATTCCAGAGGAGGGCGTGTGATCACTTGGGATGAATTCGGTCAAGATTTCAAAGCTCATCATATCCCTCAGAGCGTGGTTGAAAGCAAGCGTGAGGAATTCCGCAATCTGAAGCAAGGCTCTTTGTCTGTCTATGACTACAACAAGTTGTTTCAGAAGCTCGCCCGCTTTGCTAAGCAGGACGTCCCTGATGAGAAGAGCATGATATACCAGTTCAGGGGTGGTCTCAGAGAAGAAATTCAGCTAGCTCTTGTTCTCTTTGAACCCTTGAGGTATGATGAGTTCCACAACATGGCATTGAAGCAAGAGGCTGCTCAACTGAGGTGTGATGCTTCCAAGAAGCGAGTCAGAGATGTTACTCCTTCTTCCTCTACTCAAGTGGCCAAGCAGCAGAAGTATTGGCTTCCTCCTCCTCCGTTCCGTCAGCCGCATCAGCAGAAGAGCAAAGCTGGCAGTGGACCTTCCCACCCACCCAACCCTGGCTTTCAGAACAAGACTTCGTCTCAAGCTCCGAGATCAAGTGCTCCGTATCACCGTCCGCTTTCAGAGGTCACGTGCAACAAGCGCCAACAGAAGGGTCACTATGCCAACAAGTGTTTCAGCCAGAGGTGTCTTCCTCCTCCTCCTCCTCTGAGATCGGCAAGTACAGATGTGGTCAAGCATAACCCCAAGCACGCCAAGGTCAATTTGCTGAATGCAGATCAGGTAGAGGACTCGCCAGATGTGATTATGGGTAACCTTCCTGTTAACGATGTTCCTGCAAAAGTTCTTTTTGACACTGGTGCATCGCTTTCTTCTATTTCAACACCATTTGTTGCCAAGCATGATTTTGTGACCGAAAGGATTCCTGTTCCATTGAAGATTGTGTCTCCGGGCAAGCAAATGACTTCTAACAATTGCGTCCCGGATGTCTCTATCACATTGGGAGATTACAAGTTTCTTTCTTCTCCGGTGGTTCTTGGCGTCTCGGATATTGATCTTATTCTCGGAATGGATTGGCTTTCTAAGCACAAGGCACATCTTGACTGTGCAGCCAGGCAGATTCAATTGACTCATTCGTCTGAGGATGTAATTGTCTTTGCCGCTCGTGATGATACCATCCGTCTGTTTTCTCTCAATGAGAAGGGTGAACTGGATGCTATCTCGCAGATTCCAGTCGTTTGCGAATATCAAGACGTCTTTCCAGAAGAGCTTCCAGGAATGCCTCCGCACCGGCCAGTTGAATTCGTTATTGATCTTGAGCCTGGCACGGAACTAGTGTGCAAACGTCCTTACAAGCTCGGACCTGAAGAGTTGAAGGAGCTGAAGAAGCAACTCGATATTCAAGAGAGAATGGGTCTCAACCGGCCTAGTTCTTCTCTGTGGGGTTGTGGTGTTATTTTTGTGAAGAAGAAGGATGGAACGGACCGACTTTGTCTTGATTACCGTCCATTGAACAAGAAGACCATCAAGAACAAATACCCACTTCCCAACATCAACGAGCTGTTCGAACAACTCAAAGGTGCCCAAGTATTCTCCAAGCTTGATCTCCGTATGGGTTATCATCAGATTCGAATCCGTGAACAAGATATTCCCAAGACGGCTTTCAGGACAAGCTATGGTTCATATGAATACACTGTCATGTCTTTTGGCCTCGTCAACGCTCCTCCGACTTTCTCTCGCATGATGAACTTCATCTTCAACGCCTACACCAATGACTTTGTTTTGGTCTATCTCGACGACATTCTGGTGTTCTCGAAGAACAAGGAAGATCATGCCAAGCACTTGCGTTTGGTACTCGATAAGCTGAGGGAACACCAGTTCTACGCCAAGTTCTCCAAGTGCGAATTTTGGCTCGATGAGGTTCTTTATCTTGGTCATATCATCTCTGCCAAGGGCATTGCGGTGAATCCTGAGAAGGTGTCTGCAATTGTGAATTGGGAACCTCCTCAGAACGTGAAGCAACTCCATAGCTTCCTCGGTCTCGCAAGCTATTGTCGAAGATTCGTTGAAAACTTTTCCAAGATCGCGAAGCCTCTCTCAAATCTTCTCCAGAAGCACGTCAAGTACGTTTGGTCTCCGGAGTGTGACATTGCTTTCAACACTTTGAAAGAGAAATTGGTCACCGCTCCAGTTCTGAATCCGCCTGATGAATCCAAGCCATACGAGGTCTTTTGTGATGACTCTTTCCACGGTCTTGGCGCAGTGTTGATGCAAGAGAAGAAAGTTGTTGCTTATACCTCTCGCTAGTTGAAGCCAAATGAGAAGAACTACCCCACTCATGACCTCGAGTTGGCGGCAGTTGTGCATGCTCTCTTGACATGGAGACATCTCTTATTGGGAAGAAAAGTGGACATTTTCACTGACCACAAGAGTCTCAAGTACATCTTCACTCAGCCTAATCTCAACCTCAGGCAAACTCGATGGGTCGAAATGATTCAAGAGTATAATCCGAGTATCGAGTATACCCCAGGCAAGGCTAATGTGATTGCTGACGCATTGAGCAGGAAGGCTTATTGCAACAGTCTGATTCTCAAGCCTTATCAACCCGAGCTTTGTGAAGCTTTCCACAAACTTAATCTGCAAGTTGTTCCTCAAGGTTTCCTCGCCAACCTTCAAGTCTCTCCTACCTTAGAAGACCAGATTCGCCAAGCTCAGCTTCTTGATGCTATGGTGAAAAAGGTGAAGATTGGGATTGCCAAGAGTCAACCCAAGTACAAGTGCTACCGCCTTGATGACAAGGATACTCTCTTCTTCGAGGATCGTATCGTCATGCCCAAAGGTGACCTTCGTAAAGTGATCATGAACGAGGCTCAGAATTCTCTCCTCTCCATCCACCCTGGGAGCACGAAGATGTATCAGGACCTCAAGCAGGCTTATTAGTGGACTCGAATGAAGCGCGAGATTGCTCAATTCGTGAATGAATGTGATGTCTGCAGAAGAGTGAAGGCAGAACACCAAAGGCCAGCTGGTCTCCTCCAACCTCTTGCCATTCCAGAATGGAAGTTTGACCACATTGAGATGGACTTCGTGACTGGGTTTCCAAAGTCCAAGCGTGGCAATGATGCTATATTCGTTGTCATTGACAAACTCACCAAAGTGACTCATTTTCTGCCTATCAAAGAGTCAATCACTGCAGCTCAATTGGCGGAACTCTATACCTCTCGGATTGTCTCTCTGCATGGTATTCCACAAGTGATCTTTTCAGACCGTGGCAGCATCTTTACCCCAAGTTTTGGGATTCTTTTCAGAAGTCCATGGGCACCAACATCCGCTTCAGCATAGCTTTCCATCCTCAAACTAGCGATCAAGTCGAGCATGTCAACCAGATTCTTGAAGATATGCTCAGGGCTTGTGTGATCTCCTTCGGCATGAAGTGGGAGGATAGTCTTCCTTATGCTGAATTCTCCTACAATAACAGTTTTCAAGCAAGTTCAGGCAAGGCCCCATTCGAAATTCTGTATGGCAGGAAGTGCCGTACCCCTCTCAACTGGTCCGAAACCGGTGAACGTCAGCTTTTGGGTAATGACTTAATCATAGAGGCAGAGGAAATGTGCAAAGTCATTCGAGATAACCTCAAAGCAGCCCAATCCCGCCAGAAGAGCTACTATGATAGTAAGCACCGTGATTTGGCTTTCGAGATCGGGGATCATGTTTACCTCCGTGTCTCTCCAATGAAAGGTACTCGTCGCTTCGGTATCAAAGGGAAGCTTGCCCCTAGATACGTGGGACCTTTCAAGATTGTCAGCAAGAGAGGCGATCTCGCCTATCAACTCGAGCTTCCTTCAATTTTTGCAAATGTTCATGACGTGTTCCATGTCTCTCAGCTCCGAAAGTGCTTCAAGACTCCTGACCGCACCGTCAACTTCGAGGACATTGAGCTCCAAGAAGATCTCTCTTATCGTGAGCACCCAGTTGCCATTCTTGAAGAGACTGAACGCAAGACTCGCAACAAGTCAATCAAATTCCTCAAAGTCAAGTGGTCACACAATTCCGATCGTGAAGCTACCTGGGAACGCGAGGATCACCTCCGTTCTGAATACCCGGCGTTCTTTCAGTCCTCGATCTCGGGACGAGATCCTTTCGTAGTGGTGGAGTGTTGTAACACCCCGGATATGATTTACCCAATATGTAATCCAACTCTTGCCGTTTCCGGACTTAAGCTATTTTATTTTCTCGGGTTCGGTTTTTGTCTCCGTGTGTTGTTATCGTTGTCATGCATCTCATATTTGGTCATCATGTGCATTACATTTGCATACGTGTTCATCTCATGCATTCGAGCTTTTTCCCCATTGTCCGTTTTGCATTCCGGCGCTTCGTTCTCCTCCGATGGTCATTTCTACCTGTCTTTCATGTGTGGGGATTAAACATTTCCGGATTGGACGGCGACTTTCCAAGCGGCCTTGGTTTACTACCAGTAGACCGCTTGTCAAGTTTCGTACCATTTGGACTTCGTTTGATGCTCCAACGGTTAACCGAGGGACCGAAAAGGCCTCGTGTGTGTTGCAGCCCAGCACCCCTCCAAGTTGGCCCAAAACCCACCAAAAACCTCTCCATCATCTAGAGCGTTCGATCATGATCGCGTGGCCGAAAACCGCACCTCATTTGGACTCTCCTAGCTCCCTCTATGCCTATATATACCTCCCCCATTCCAAATCTCGGATCCCCTCTTCGAAACCCTAAAAAAATTATCTCCTCCGCCACGCCGGACATTGTCCGTCCGGCTGGACACGCCCGCGCCGCCGCGCCCGGCCACTCAGGAGCCGCCACGTGGCCGGCCGCCTCCTCCCACCACCGCGGACCGCCCGGCCCGCAGTCGGCCCCTGAGGGCCCGAGTCGCCGCGTCGCCCCTTCGCGCGCCCCGCCGCCTCCCAGCTCGCCCCACCGCTGCTATCCACCGCCGCGCCGGAGCGCGCGCCGCTCGAGGCGGGCGTCCGGCGACCTTGCCGACCTCGACCACCGCCGCCACAAGTCCGCGGCGCTGCACCTCCCTCCGGCGATCGCCGCGCCGCCGCACGTCCCCGCGGCCGGATCCGCCTCCTCCGGCCACCGCCTCGCAGCTTCTCCGGCGACCTCTGGTGCACTGTTCCAGCGACCTCGGTTCCCATGCGCCGCGATCCAGATCTGACCTTGCTATAGGAATCCCTAAGGGTTGACTCCCTTTTATTTTCTAAGTCTGCAGATTATTTGCTCCTGTTCACCGCATCGTAACTCCGCATCCGTAGCTCCGTTTTGGGCATATAACAATGTTCGCCTCAGAGAGTACATCATTTCATTCCATTGCATCATTTTCTTTTGAGTTCATCTTGATGCCCGAAATGCTGTTAGAAGAAGGCTATTTGAGATAATTGTCAGATTTGCTGCTCCATTTAGATATTTGTCATTTTTGCCATGATTATTGCGTGCATGATATGCCCCTGAGCTCTACATATGTTTTGTTAAGGGTTTTGCCATATTTCCAGAGGTGCAACCCAAGTATTTTTGTGATGTGTGTGGTGACTAGCACAAGCTTGCAAAGTGAGGCATTTGTTAATGCTGATTTCAGGGACTTAGCATTTCCACTAAGTCCTTGGACTGTTTATCTCATATGGCCATATGTTCATGTTGTTTTCTAGTGATCCGTGCCTCTTTTGAGGATGATCAGTAAGGATGTTTTGTTAATCTTGTAGTGCTCTATCCATCCATGTCTTTGTTTGGAATTATGGAGCACCCTAGCTTGAGTAAATCGAGCTCTACTTTTGCTATTTCGTGAATTTGGGCAGATTGTCTACTTGTTAGCAATTTTGCCGAGGATGTTGTAGTTGATCCGTGCATGATATGTTATTGTTTTTGCCATGTCTAGCTTGCATTTTGTGTATTCTTGATGGGTGTATGGTTAGCTTGGCATGACTTGCTCTGTAGTGAGTGCATCGAGCTCGTAAACATGCCTACTTGATATCTATTTTCAGCATGCTCCAGTTTTCACTAAGTCTGTGATCTGATTATGTTTTTGCCATGTTCACATGCTTGCAATTGTATTTTCTGATCCCTTTTGGGTCAAGGTCACTAAGGGACTTTTGTTAAGCTCCTTGAGTAGCTCCATGCTATGCTTTACTTTGCCATGTTCAGGTCCTGTAGCATGTAGTTTTGTTGCTCCTAAGAGTGCTATCTGATCTGAAATTCCAGACAAGTGTTAATTTCACTAAGTCTGAAATCTGTTTGTCAAATGCATTTTTGCCATGCTTGTTTGAACCTGTTAATGGATAAATTGGCTGTAGCTCAGTGCTAGACTTTTGTTAAGCATCATGAATCGATTCCTGCCATTTATTTTTATGCCATGTTTGGGTGTTGTAGCATGTTCATCTTGTTGCATTTAGATGGCTACTTGCTGTAAATCGCATAACGTGGTCATATTTGAATCGCTTGCCATTTCCAAACCGTAACTCCGATTCCGGTGTTCTTTATATCGTTTTCAAGCGATTTCATCTCATCTTTCCAGTGGCACACTTGGATTTCCATGTTGAGGCCAGGTTCATTCATTCCTCGTCAAATCTTGCATATGCATCACATATTGCATCCCACATAGCATATCATCTTTGCATCATGTGTTTGAGTTTGCACGTGGTTGATTGTGTTCTGTTTGCTTGTTTGTATTGTTTGGGTAGAGCCGGGAGACGAGTTCGCTAATGAGGAGTCCGTTGAGTTTGCTTTTGAGGATCCAGTCAACTCTGACAACTTTGCAGGCAAGATGATCATACCCTCGAAATCACTACTATCTTTGCTTTGCTAGATGCTCGCTCTTTTTCTATGCCTATGCCATGATGCCTACCATTTGCTTATCATGCCTCCCAAATTGCCATGTCAAGCCTCTAACCCACCATGTCCTAGCAAACCGTTGATTGGCTATGTTACCGCTTTGCTCAGCCCCTCTTATAGCGTTGCTAGTTGCAGGTGAAGATTGGAGACCGTTCCTTGTTGGAACATTATTTACTTGTTGGGATATCATTATATTGCCTTGTTATCCTAATGCATCTATATACTTGGTAAAGGGTGGAAGGCTCAGCCTCTCGCCTAGTGTTTTGTTCCACTCTTGCCGCCCTAGTTTCCGTCATATCGGTGTTATGTTACCGGATTTTGCGTTCCTTACGCGGTTGGGTGATAATGGGAAGCCCTTGATAGTTCGCCTTGATTAAAGCTTTTCCAGCAATGCCCAATCTTGGTTTTACCATTTTCCACCTAGCCTCTTTTTCCCTTAGGTTTCCGGAGCCCGAGGGTCATCTTATTTAAAAAAACCCCGGGCCAGTGCTCCTCTGAGTGTTGGTCCAAATAGAGCCACTTGCAGCGCCACCTCGGGGAAACTCGAGGGTTGGTTTTAGTTGTACGTAGTGTTCATCTGAGTGTGTCCTGAGAACGAGATATGTGCAGCTCCTATCGGGATTTGTTGGCACATTCGGGCGGTGTTGCTGGATTTGTTTTAACCTGTCGAAGTGTCTTGAAGAACGGAGATACCGAGTCTGATCGGAACGTCTCGGGAGGAGGTCTATTCCTTCATTGACCGTGAGAGCTTGTCATGGGCTAAGTTGGGACTCCCCTGCAGGGATTTGAACTTTCGAAAGCCGTGCCCGCGGTTATGGGCAGATGGGAATTTGTTAATGTCCGGTTGTAGATAACTTGAACCTTAACTTAATTAAAATGAATCAACCGTGTGAGTTACCGTGATGGTCTCTTCTCGGCGGAGTCCGGGAAGTGAACACGGTGTTGGAGTAATGCTTGTCGCAGGATGCCCTCTAGTTACTCGTTCGCGCTTTGCCTCCTCTTCTCGCTCTCTTTTGCGAATAGGATAGCCACCATATTTGCTAGTCGCTTGCTGCAGCTCCACATATTTACCTTGCCTTTCCTATTAAGCTTAAATAGTCTTGATCGCGAGGGTGCGAGATTGCTGAGTCCCTGTGGCTCACAGATTACTTCCAAACCAGATGCAGGTCCTGATGATTCCGCTCCAGATGACGCGCTTGAGCTCAAGTGGGAGTTCGACGAGGACTCTCAACGATACTACGTGTCTTTCCCTGATGATCAGTAGTGGTGCCTAGTTGGGGGTGATCGGGACCGTGTCGCATGTTGGGTTATCTTTTATTTTGGCGCCGTAGTCGGGCCATGAGTGTTTGGATGTTGTAATGTTATTTATGCACTTTGATTGACGTGGCGAGTGTAAGCCAACTATGTATCTCCCTTTCATTATCTATATTACATGGGATGTTGTGATGGTTGCCTAACTTGCGACATTGCTTTCAATGCGGTTCTGTCTCTAAGTCATGCCTCGACACGTGGGAGCTATAGCCGCATCGAGGGCGTTACACCCTGTGTGATCAACAGCCTAGTTAATGCATGTGCAATGGTGACCACGTTTAAGTGCAAAAAAAGTGTAAACTTGATTACCTCTGACATGTCCGCCATGACATTCCTCCCATCAAAGTGTTTGGCGACACGAATGATCCACACGCCTGTGTTAGTCCTGAACAAACGTGTTGTTAAGGGGGGAGGGAGCGGTACAGAGGTTAAACAACTAATCCATGCGAGATCGACATATAACTTACTGGCGCACTGTGGTCGGTGAGGTGACGTGGAACACTTTGTCCCACCTGATGCAGTCAACTTTCCAGTTGCTGAACAGCTTGTAAATTAGGGTGAATAAGGCAATGTGCAGCTTGTCAGCGATGGCTCCTAGCAGATCCTTGCGCCGTTGTGTGGTGCAACTGCCGTACGATGGATCGAAAATGTTGATGATCTTCCTCTGCATTTCCCAAGCATACAAGCACCATCCGAAATCGAAAACTATCGGCACGTGGAACTACAAGAAAATCAAATCATGAGACACGTGTTCGAGTGTGGGACCGAAGACAGAGCGAACGCATGCGGTCATTTTGTTCCTCACCATGGTGCACTCGGCTATGTTGAATGACACTTGGGGCCCCACAAGCTGCGCGTGTACGGATATCAGAGTCCATGTTTCTTCTCCAGATAGTGTAGCAGTCTGAGGATGCGCGAAAAAATACAACGTGTGAGAAGAAATAGGAGGGAATCCAAGCATGTTTCTGTACAAAAAAAACTCTCCGAAAAATCTGGCTCCATAAATTTATGCCATCTAGGTGCATTATTAGGGTAAAGGATCGCGCCGTCGATTTGGTCTTGGCGACGGAAAATCAGCGCGCATAACTCGTGGTCGAGATGGTCTGACTTGACAATCTGTGTAAGCAGTGGCGTCGGGGTGATCGAGATGAACCTTGGGGTGGCATGAGTTATAATTGCGCTATGATGAAAAGTGTTAGCTAGATGAACATTGGGCAACAAGCGTGTATGAGCCACTCGGGGGTGTGATGCATGCATGTACCTTTCAAGCTCTTCCGGCGAGACCGTTTTTAAAAACAAGTCGGCCGCTTTCCACACGGACACCAACACAGTTGGACGATCTCGGCCGTCAATCCAGTGCGGCGCGGCATACGCTGCATGCATGGCTTCTTGCTTGGGCGGGAAGCCACGAGATGCCTGACCAAAAACCACTGTCCCGGCGGTGTGTGTGGCCTCGCCGTCCAGCATCATAATTAAACCTGCAAGCCCGTCCCACCATCCTTTCTGTTCGTTTGCTGGAGATTGGGCGATAACCAGGCTCTTGGATGGTACTGGTGTGAGAAAACCCGCACGATCCTCGCTGGTGGTGTCCTGGTCTATGGAAAAAGCATTCACAATAAGGTCCAACATTTATGATGTGACCCAAAAAATGTATGCAAGATTTGCTGATGGAAAACACATGGTAACGTCCTGCGCCAAAAAATGTATGCAAGATTTGCGGATGGGAAAACATGTTAACGTACCATGCATGAGTGTTGCCTTCATTTTTTTGGCGCCGACGAACCTGACGAGGTGTGCATTTTCCCAGACGAGCTTTCTCCTGCGAAGATTTGTAGCAGTTACTCCGGTGGAAATATGTGTCTAACGGCATGAAAATATATGGACATACCATCGGAGTCGGCCATATCCAATTTGCGCCTGTAAATGTTGGTACAGCATGGAGAGTCGGGATTTGGTGGATTGTTAATGATGCATGGCAGAGTACGTAGGCTGCAACATATGCAGCCCTCGCCAAGCACGCTAACGAGTGCGTTCAGAAAAGCGGTGTTCTCGGCAAACAGATCTGTCTTAAGACTGTTAGCGAGCCTAAATGTGGTGGCGTTATGCTTCTTCATCAGTATCCCGATCTTCGAGGTGGCCTGTTTTTTTCACGTGAGAGTGTTGTACATATATGATTTATTACTGATGAATAAGGATGTTTAGGACATCATCGGCTTACCAGCTTTGGGTAATTTGCCTTCATGTACATGGAAAAGTCGCCGGCCGTGGCTGCCCGCGTGAACGCAGGCGCTGGAGTCGCTGGCGAGGGTGGGACCCCGTGTGGGCCATGTGGCAGCCTAAACGATATCGGCTGTGCATTGGTGAAGAGGGGGGCACCGTGAGGCCGACTGGAGCCAGGCGCGGCGTTGTTGAAACTTGCTAGCCGCCCGGGGAACATGCTGTTGTTGCAGGGCACCGGATCCGGAGGGGTGTCCCACGCGCTCCTGGCATAGCAGACCTAGTCCGCAGACCAAATCTGCGTAAAAAAAGGTTGGAACATGGTGGTCATAATTATAACGGCTAGTAATGAAACGACATTCAAGGTAAAAATAAACCATTGCTCTGGAGAAGTCTGGTGTCCCTTTAAAATGCCCCGCGCTGCATTGTACCCACATACGCTTGTATTGCGTTTCGTCAAATGCAAATATTCATGGAAATGTATTGTGCGAGAGGTTTAGTGATCCAAGATCAAGGTTGTCTAGGTAGAAAGCCTATGTCATAAGAAAAACATGTGTTAATGCATGCACGCCGCGTCAATTGGGAAGATGACAAAGAACGCAAGACTGACATGCAGAAATAAATGGCAGGCATGTAGATACGTGACATCCCGTCCTGCCCTGATATCTGCCTTCACTCTTAAGCATGCAGCCATCAGCTCTTCTAACAGGTACTCGCACCAGTTGAACTCTGCGACGTGATCTATTTGCGCGAGCGCGCCCCAGTACTGTGTGTTCGTGCAATCAGGGCTAGGTGATGGGGCTAGCAGATAACCAACAACAAACATGACAAAAGCCATTTTGAAACAGCTAATCTCCCTATCCGAGCTATCTTTGTCTAACGGTCTATAGATGATTTTTTCTACGGCAGTGAGAAAATTTTTCCCGTGCTGAATGATATGTAGAAAATCGCGCATATGTGTTGTGTCTAAGGGGACGCTTTCTGTATATGCAAAGGACCGCATGGTACACCAAAAACCTTGTGCACGTCGGATGCCCTAAAGGACATTTGCCGACCAGGCCGAATGCATATGATCCTAGATACTTCGTCTACTCTAGACATCAACCATATGCTTAACTTGAAATTCGTCCTAGATATAAGTGGCACGTGCAAAATGCCTCCAAACTCCATCTCCTCAACCAGAGATTTCTTGAATGTATCAAGGGAGTCTACCATGGCACATACTTTGGTTGGAGAGGCCCTTGATGTGGGAAAGGTTGCGTCGACATGACCATGCTGTCGCTCGTCTCCTGTGACTGCATGAACTCGTCCATGTGCTGTGTAAGCAAAAAGAAAAGTGGGAGGAGGCATTAGCAAGACAATTCGGGTTCACAATCGAACACCATGGTGAAAAACAAATGGCGGTTGCTTACCGGGTCCGGCAACTAGGAGACGCCGGCGACAGCGATCGATTTTTGCTACTTGCTAGTGATAGAGGCCTGCTGGCGGGAGCGAGTGTGTTATGGAACAGATGACGATCCCAGGCGATTTTATAAGCCAGCCGTGTGGAGCCCGGTGCACGCATCGTGCATCGATTGGCTGATGGGTGGAGTTACGTCCTGTAGGGCCAGCTGCTTCATTCATTATGCATGTTGTTGATTTATTGCCCTGCCGGTGCGACGAATTATTGCCGGTCCAGTGCATGTGGTGGGTGCGGTGTGTGGGTTTGGTGTAAATGCATTTTCATCCTCTCCATCGATTCGGCGGGCTTAATCAATGACATGCTCGCAAACACTGCCAGTTCCTTGCATCTCAAACGGCGTACATACACGGTACGTACGTGATACAAATGAATGCATAAGATAAAACTACATGAACTATAACTACATCTAGTACAAAAGCTGGAACAGCTGACTCCACTACATATGCTGCAACGGCTGAAACCAGTACAAATGCTTGGGTAAAAATCTTGGGGGCTCTAGCGCTCATAACTTGTACTTGCAGTTTTGTTCGCTAACCACATGTTGCTTCATAACTTGTGCATGCAACATATCGCCATTAGCACCATGTTCAGTACGCCCAAGATGAAGATGTTCTTCAACCATGCTTGGTTCTGCTCGAGCAGAGAGACATGGCGATACACAGATGCGTGCGAGAGAAGGTGCCCCCACCGAGTGCTGAAGTACTGTATGTACTTGTTCTCCCACTTCCAAAAACGGCACCCACCAAACTGAATGAACGCAAAACAAGGGTGGATTGAGTTGACGACCTCCGGGGGAGGGAGATGTATGCAAAGAATCTGGAAAAACTTACTCCATGGCGTTCACACTTGTAGAAATGCCTCCCTGGGTTCTCTACCGTTCCAGAGACAAACCAGAGCACGTTGCCGGCATTGCACTCCGGGCAGCGGATCAGTGGGAGGGGTGGCATCTGGGTGGAGAAGTGGTGTGACGAGGGGGGGGGGGGGCGGAACTAAGCTCGGACTTGGATGAACACATGCTTCCGAGAGGAGAAGCGCAGAGAGGATATGTGAAAACTTGAGCGGGGTGTGTATCTACAAGGGGCGGGGCAGTTTAAAAAGGCCGCAGGGCGCGTCGTGCAGCTAGCCGTTGGAGCTGCCGTCCTAGACGCCCGCCAGCGTTTTAAATGCCTGCCCCGCGACGTGGGCCACGCGCGGGATGTGTCAGCGGTAAATACTGTCTGAATACCGGGTGCTATACGAATAAGTGAACTGATTATACAGCCGGCGCGTATTGATGTTGCGCGAATCTCGCGGCGTCGTGCGGTATGGATATCACCCGCGCGTGATGGCATGTCCACACGGGATTATTCGGGTGTTGCGCGTGTAAGTTTGCTTAGTTGTTCTAAAAAAAGTTTGCTTAGTTTTTTTTTTGAGGTGTAAAAGTTTGCTTAGTTATGTGTGTAGTTCTCGCAGTAGAGTTCGCTTGCTCCATTTTTTCTTTGTTTTCTTTTGTTTCACTTTGGTTTTTTTTGTTTCTTCACCGGTTTCCTATTTTTCCTTTTTCTTCTTTTTTAGGCTTAGTTTTATTTTCATGGTTTTTTGTTTTTTATTTCTTCTTTTTATACTTTGGTTTTCTTTGTTTCTTTATGTGCTTTCATCGGTCTTTTGGCTTCTTCACTCTTACTTTTGTTTATTTGTTCGTTTTTTATTCGGGTTTTCTCAACACATGTATACTTTTTTTCATACAGGCTGTACATTTTTTGTCTATATTTCAAATAATTCTTTTGTACCCATTTAACATTTTTCAAGTACATATTTAACATCTTTTTACAGAAACATGCTTTGATTTTTTTAAATATGACTTAAATAGTTTTTTCATATACATATGATTAACATTTTCCATATACATGATTAACATTTCTTTACTTTTTACATTCACATTTATACATTTTTCATATATTACAAATACATTTTTCTATACATGTTTTACATTTTTTTCAAATGCAAGATTAACACTTTTCAGGATTAACATTGCACAAACATCTTTTTTGAAAAGTGTCTCGAACACATTTTTGTAGCCTGGGAACATTATTTTGCCCACATAGCTGCTCTGCACGAGGTTGCCACCCACGGTAGCTACTCCTTTTATCCACCCCGTTTAGTGTTGCATCAAGATCTTTGTTTCATAATTGAAACTTTTTCATCACGACATATATCTTTTTACTTATAGAAGTGCGAGTTCGAATTCTTTTAAAGCCATCAATATTAGTGTACCCAGAACAACCTACGCTCTATGATCTAATCCATCTAATTAAATCTAGGAGTTGGCGTTCCTTTCATGGTCTGCCATCCGATATGAAGGATCATATTCCACTAGTAGAAAAAGGGCCTTTAGTCCCGGTTCTGGAACCGGGACTAAAGGGTCGGTACTAAAGCCTTCCCCTTTACTAAAGGCCCTCCACGTGGCCGTTGCCTGGAAGTCCACCTTTAGTCCCGGTTGGTAACACCAACCGATACTAAAGGGTATTTTATGAATTTTTTTGAAATTTTTTTGAATTTTTTTTGAATTTCCAATTTCTGAATTATTTTAACCACTAATCTCTAATCACCCCTCATCACTGCTCAATTTAACCTTTAATCTCTAATCACCCCTCATCATTTCAAACCATCTAACTTCCTGAACGGTCACCCATCCTCTCACTACTCCAGCTTGAGCACGCTTAACTTCCGGGTTCTATTCTCCCTCATTTCCAAGTCTGCACTTGTTGTTTTCCTGACAATAGTAAGATGGCAATCCTATTAACCCTCAGGAATTTAACTTGAGCATGAAGTCACATATTTCACTGTTTGAGTTTGAAACTATCGTTCAAATAATCAATAATTATTTAGTGACACTAATATTTCTTGAATAAGTAGTTTGACCACAGTTTGACCATAGTTGACCAAAATTTAAAAAAACTGAAATAATTATTTAGTAACACTAATATTCTTTTAGTAACACTAATACTTCTTCAATAAGTAGTTCGACCATAGTTTGACCAGATTTAACAAAAATTCAAAAAAAACTGAAATTTGAGCATAACTTTTTTTCCTTTTAGAATTTGAGGATTCGAAAAATTTGCAAACAGGCCGTAGGCGGTCTCCATCGGATGCGGATTTTTGTTCCGAACATTTTGATATATTATACGTTTTTTTCCGACATCGTATGCAAAAGTTATAGCCGTTTTACATTTTCCCTACATTTTTTGCAAAACATGTCCAAATTTAAGTTTTTAAATTTTCCTAACTAGTAGATGTAGTAACATAACTACCTCTCGAAGGATTTTTAAAATTTGAAGTTTCTATCATTTTCTTTTGCTTTTTACAAAACTGAAAAGGCGATGCACCGAGGGGGGGTGTAGGATTTGAAAATTGCACCATTAGTACCGGTTCGTGGCACGAACCGGTTCGTGCCACGAACCGGTACTAATGGGCATCACCCCCTTTAGTACCGGTTCGTGCCACGAACCGGGACTAAAGGTCTCATTTGAACCGGGAGTAATGCCTGTATGGTGCCCTCGCCGCTTGAACCGGGACTAATGCTCACATTAGTCCCGGTTCGTAATGCAACCAGGATTAATGCTCTTTTCTGGCTGGACCAAAGCCTCTTTTTCTACTAGTATTCGTTGTTCTGCCATAGTCCACACACGTCCCGCCCCAATCACGTAGTGACGACCTTCCTCACATAGTCCTCCCCTAATTAATAACATATCCAATACCCATGATAGCGCCAACCAATTAATTATATCCTACCAATTATCAACATATAATTCATATCTTTTGAAATATTTAGTGTTAAAGACAATCAATCTATTGCCTAATATTAACATGCATTGCAGGTAGATGACTAATGTTCTAATATATTGTCTAATATTAACGTGCATTGCACATACACGATTATTAGTCCATTTAAATGTTTGCAGTTAAACAACAGATCAGGTGAATTTTTTTTTGAAAAAATATATATTTTTCTGTATTATATATAAACTTCAAATTGCAGAGCTTGACTGTAAGAATCGTAGTTTAGATATTTACCGTGTATCAAGAAACTACAACTTTCTGTAAAACATGGTATTTCTTCTGTTTCGTTGTACTGTAAAGCTTCAAGTTTATAAGTTTTGTCATTTTGAAGAAAAAAAGGCAAAATGCTAAGCACGAATCTTTAACAAAGATTGCTTAGCAAGCACAGCACATACAAACCTGGCGAGCGGTACGTGACCACCTTCCCCACTCGACTCAAAGTCAAAACTCGACTGCGTTTCAGCCGTTTCTTTCTCAGCCAGGATCTCCATTCCCTCTACCCTGAAGAAGAAAGAGCTCCATTTCCTCCCCTCCTCTCGCTAGCATCAAGCCCTAGACCTACACAGCTAGCGGCCATGGAGAATGACCAGCCCCTCGGCGGCGACCAGCCTAACCCGCCGCCACCACCCCATCAGCTTCCCGACGACATGCTCCGCAATATCTTCCATCGCCTCCCGTCAGATCCCAGCGCCCTCGCTGTCGTCTCCTCCGCCTACAATGCCTGGTGGCGCATCGTCCACGACAAGGAGAACTTCCTCTGCTCCTTCCGCGCGGCACACCACGGCATCCCACCACTCATAGGCTTCTACTTCAACTCTGACCCCTTCGACTGCGTGCTCCAATTCACCCCAACCACGCATATTACCCCGCCGTTGCTCTCCGCCCCCGCTGGGTTCCGTGGCTAGGCTGCACGCACGGTCGTCTGATCCTCGGCGGCAGAGACGGCGACCGCGAGCTCCTTCTTGTCATGGATCCTCTGACCGGCGAGGAGCACTCCATCCCGCCGGCGCCTGGCTTTCTCCCAGGGCAGAGCTCCAGCGCGGCGCTGGTATATATGCGATGCGGACCACGCCAAAGGCAAAGACTGCCACTCATCGCTGTTCCGTGTCGTCTTTGCATATAGCGAGAATGTTCCACCCGGCGGCTGGCATCCGCCCACGGCTCTCATCAGCACCTTCGCCTGCGTGTACAGCTCAAAGAAAGGAAGCTGGGGTGGCCGTCCGAGAGCCACCATGGCTGTCAAATACTATTTCGGTCTGAAGGAGATGGGTATTTTCATGGTCAACTCAGAGTCTGGGCAGCATCAGCGAGTTCTTCAAATCGGACCAGCTGCCTTTCTCCTGTGTTTATCCCTACTCAACCTTTTATACTGCAGGAACTGTTACTTTACAACAGTTAGAGCCAGCTAGGGAGTAATTTATATTCGATAACAAGTAACATATGCAAAAACATGTAGAGAAGTTTTTTTTTGAGTCATGTAGAGAAGTGTGTGTGTGTGTTAGAGAATCTCCAGCCGTTGGCACCCCAAAAACATCACCCGAACCAAAAAAGTTGGTGTCTTGGGGGTCATCCGGCGAAATCCGGCGAAATAAAGAAGGCATCTTCTCAGTTACACCCCACCCCAAGCAAAAGTTTGTGAGGAGAATGATTAAGTGGGTCAAGAAAAAGGACATGTGGTCAGACACGATTCGCCAAAACTTGTGCCGGCGTCCCCAAGAGACCCCTGGCGCGCCGGCTTTTGCCTGGGTTTGCCGGCGCTATTTTGACGTCCTGGGGGGGGGGGGCGTTGGGGGCGTGGCTGGGCCGTTTTTAGGCGAAAAGTGCCGTTCGAGCCTAAAACCGAGCCTAAAAAGGTGTCCTGGGGGGCGTGGTGGGGAGGCTAGTGGAGATGCTCTTAGGGTTGGGGGAGGGGGGGTGCCTACCCACAAATCCATACTTGGCCTAGGTCAGGACACGGACGGTTGGTCTATGAGGTACATATGTACCCTATATGGATTTTTTTAGTAATTCAACAAAAAGTCAAAAAATGTAATTTTTTTTGAAATAAACGACCTTCCATTGTATTCATGAGAAAAGTTCCACAAAAAGAAAATTCCTCTTTGACTTCTTTTCAAAAAAGACAAATTTTTGATCAAAATAGCGCGAATAGGGACCTATAATAGCAAATAAATTTAGTCTTTTTTGCTGTGAAGTCACCGTTGGTCTTTTTTGTGTAAATTTATATACCAGTGCCCAAGTAAGTCAAGGTTATTCTAAAAATAGTTCTTAACTATTTTGACCTTTTGTTTAATTATTAAAAAAATCTCATACAGAGTGTATATACAACCAGAAACCAAAGTGTATTTCCCGCCCCAGTCATGGAAACCTTACATATTTTAGGCGCGTAATTTTTTTTTTTTGAAATCTGGCAGCCTTCTGTTCCCAGTGCATATCTAATAAGCAACAATGACACACATGGAAACATGTATTGGAGTTTTGCTCATCTTAATTAACTTTTGATGATATTAATCAGTGACCTACTTTTTGTTGCCAGCTAGACTTTCGCACCGTGACTAGCTATGCTTGTAGTATCTTCCACGTACATGACACATGTCTAACGGAAATTTAAGCATAGTGCTTGTCTATTTGGTATTGTGCTGTTTTTCATTTGTATTATTAAACTTACTTTTTGGGTTTATTTGTTTGATTATTTAGAAGGACCTGGCTATATTGGTCGATTACTGTATCAGTGCATAGTTTCTTATATCCGGCAACTTAGAACATGTCTGGACAATACTATTATATGGAAGGTTACACATCAAGTGTGTTTATGTTCAAAGGAGATTCCTCTGTACAGATGTACACCTAATTGAGTAAATATTTCATTTTCCTATGCAGTAGTTGATCTTTATTTTCTCACATTCCTGAACATATGGATTACATGTGTTAATTGATGATTAAAGAAAGATAAAGATAGTTTTACTTTTATCCTCAAGAAAGGTGAACATCCAATGGATACTTAGAATTCTGGAGTGCATGTTTTGTTTCAAGTTTGACTAACTGTGTTCATGATAATCTGATACACATCAGTGAGTGGCGATAGGTCCATAAAAAAATATATGCGTGCAAAGCTGGCTGCAGTGATCTACATTATAGATAATTCGATATCTACTCTCTGATAAAGATGTCAATGGAGTATATCATTGAAGACAATCAAATTTGGTTACGATAATTGGATGCAACATTTGCATAATGACATCCTATTATCATCTGATAATTTCTGTACAAGTTTAGCATTTTTCAAATGCATGATTAAAATTTTTCAAGATGAACATTATACAAACATTTTCTTCAAAATGTCTCGAACACAATTTTGAAACCTGTGAACTTCGTTTAAATGTAATGTACATTTTTTAATGCAAGGAATCATTTTTTTCAATTTAACATTTTTTTATAAATGTATAAATACTTTTCGTATGCCTGATTAACATTTGTAATACACATGATGAACATTTTATAATTTTTTTGATACACATTGTACATTTTCATATGCATAAAAAATTATATATACACGTTTAACATTTTTTTAAATGCAACATTAACATTTTCAATTTTTTATGTGAAGTGTATTATTATATATGTTTAGAATTTTTGAAATAAAAAGAAAAGTTTAAAAAGGAAAACAAAAATGCAAGTGAACACAAAATGGAAGAAAACACGCACGCGCGTGCCCCCCCCCCCCCCCCCCCCCCCCCACACACACACACAAGCAACTTAACTTCAGCGAAGCGCCATGGCGACTGGACCGGTCGAGAACCAACTGTACCAACAGAGCAGCAATATCCAATCAAGCCGAGGCTTAGTATGTTACAGATATGGTGAAATTGATTGTTAGGGTTAGAATAAACCTTCACCATAGGAACTCCTCAGTTTATGTGTACATACAAGAGTACATATGTATATTCATGTGTATATGATGCATGTATCCACATTTGACTTGTTCGGTTCTTCTTCTTCGAATGTATATTTCAGCATCACAACATGTATATATATTCCTCGTGAAGTATATCTACTAATATTTTGTTGGGTCTTGTATCTTTCATGTTTATTCATGCAGGTGGTAAACTAGTTCTTGAAGATATACAACAGGATCAACAGAACAACAATATCCAATCAGGTAAGCATGCAACTCAAGTGTGTTATTCCTTATGATGAGCTCAATGATGTTACTAGTTATCTTAGGGGAGATGTTGAACTGGTATACAGTCTGTGATAGAATTTATCGGCAGAGCTAGTAATGGCTAGGTAACTTCATTGACTTAAATCATATGTTAATTAAACAAAGTGGAGGTGGGAGCTTTGACCCTTATATATCAAGATTTGTTGTAGATTTCAGATAGTATAGACCCTAATGAGAAATGTTACCTATCAGCTTCGTTTGTCTTATCTTTTGAAACTATCTTTCTTCATTTATATGCTGGTGATATTGTGCAGTAGTACATGATCATGCAAAGAATTTGTATAAATGTTTGGATAAGTTTTGTGTGTGTATTTCTTGCTTGTATTCCATATGAATTTTCTTTTCTTATATTTCACTTAGCTGGAGAAATCAGTGCCCTAGGTGAGGCCAGACAATAATCTTTTGGGACAGTGGCTCGACTACAAAGATTGTCGTGGTAGTGAACGAGAAGTTGTAATGCAACACGCCTATGTGTATTTAGTTGCGCCAGCAATTAGCATTTGGAGATCAACTAGTGTCACTGGAATGGAACAAATGCTCTTTATTTCTATGATAATTAGGGTTGCATAAAAGGAGCTCTCTCCATCGTGATCGCCAGGTTTTCCTGTTTACATGGTGGATGAGAGAGGATGAAGACATTATAATTCTACCCTTGTCTTTTGCGGATTTACAGGAGGGTATCCTAGCCATATCCCCTCAGGTGGAGCATCTAAATTGAATATTGGCTCAGCTCCGTGGAGGAATTTATTCCCATCCCTCTTCTCCACCGTGGTAGAGACTCTTGGCAATACACCACAAGGGAAGTTTCAAATTGTGTCGTGAAGGGATCCCACCTATTCGTCATACATCTCGAAGTATAAAGTTCAGGACAAATAGAACATTGCAATAAGCAAGATGACAAAATGTAGAAAGTAAAATATGAAGCAATATGACAAGAAACCATCATTTTATCCCTAGTGGAAACAATACAATACGTGTCTTGTCGATATAGATCACCATAAGATTAGAAACCTCTACAATGCACCACACCCTCTGAACAAAGAACAATCAAACTTGGCCCAATATGAAAGATGGATCAGAGAGCACACAAAGCTAGTCAATTATACAACAAAGAAATTCAAAAGATTTAGTTGATTTTAAGGTAGAACATAAGTAACAAGTAATGATAGTTTTGGTATTTTCGAAAATAAATTGGCAAGCAAAGATGCAAGCTAACAAATAAATAAAAAGTAACTAGGCAAGATAGGTAACAAGAATGCAGAGTGACAGTGTGTAGGACATGTTTGTTCGAGGAGAAACTCCCTGGCAACGACACTAGGAATGTTGCTTGCTCTCTTTTAAGAGTGTCTGGGTAACGCCCAAGTGTAAGTGTGAAGTAACCTAGCAATAAGTATTTTCCTCGATTTGAGAACCATGGTTTATCGAACCAAAAATAGTTCTTCTAACAAACAAAGTCACTAGTACCTGCACACGAAACTCAAAAAATCTTGTAACCAACATGTCAAGAAGGTTGTGAGGCTTCTTGTCTTGCTAGTTACAAGATTAAAATACACAGGATGATGGTAATTGATAAAAAGGTAAAATAAAAGAGAAGGTATAGCAAAAAATAATATTTTTGTGGAAGTTTTGAGTAATTGAGAATAGACCTAGGGGGCAATAGGGTTCACTAGTAGCATCTCTCATAAACATATATAACAATGTAGTGTGGTGAACAAATTACAGTTGAGCAGCGATTAAATTGCAATGTTTATATTTATGACTATGATCATTCATGGCATAATGTCATATAGGCATTACGCCGTGATATCCAGACCATTATCCAAATGCACCTACAACTAATACTCCACTCCAAGACCGATATCCATCATGCATCTCGAAGTATAAAGTTCATGACAAATAGAGCATTGCAATAAGCAAGATGACGCAATGTAGACAGCAAAATACCAAGTAATATGACATGAAACCATCATTTTATCTTTAGTGGCAACAATATAATACTTGTCTTGTTGTTATGGACCACCACAAGGTTAGAACCCTCTACAATGCACCATTTCCTTTGAAGAAATACCCATCAAACATGGCCGAAGAAGATAGATGGATTTGAGAGCATACAAAGCCTTTTTATTTTACAACAAAGAAACTTCAAAAGATTCAATTGATTCTAATGAGAAATCTGATCATAAAGTGAAAATTCATCATATCCCAACAAACATACTACTGATTACATCTAATTGATCCCGATCATGTGAGGAAGCTCACGTGAACTTTGTATTGAAGAGAGAGAGAGAGAGAGAGAGAGAGAGAGAGAGAGAGAGAGAGTGAGAAAGACCTTAATTAAGCTCCTAGCGGAACTACTCCCACATAGTCATGCAGACAACAAGGTCGGTAAAGAAACCTCCCATGTTGGATTCCCCCTTCAGCAGAGTGCCGGAACATGCCTCCATATTGGATATCTATGTATAGAAACTTGCGACAGCAGAAAAATCAAAGAAAAATTGTGAGATGGTTTCATAATATATGAAATTTATAGGTGGAAGAATGAGTTTAAGGCAGTGCACAGAGGCCCCACATGGCCTTGGGGAGCGGGCAAGGCCATAGCCACGACCCATGCCCATGTGGATTCCTTATGGGTCCTCTTGTCTGCCTCTACTTCTTTCTGGAACAACATAATGCCTCGAAAAAACTTATTAAATCCTAAGGTTTTTTTACCTCCATAGATATTGATTTTCTGAAATGTCAAAAACATGCAGAAAACAACAAGGGCACTGGATTAATAGGTTTGTCCGGAATAATTATATAAATTAGTATAAAAAGTTATATTGTAATAGCATGAAACAATCGAAAATTATAATAGTATGAGATGTATCAAAGGGTCAACTTTTTCTTATGCGGGGGTATCAATGGGTCAACTTGGATAGCACATTTTGATCATAGTTGTATCTAATCTTCTATTTACTTCCCCAACTACTATTCTGGTCCTGTTTTTAGCATGATACCCTCCGCGACATTGAACTAGAGAGTTTATACGTATGAGATGCAATATACTTGGATCAAATGATGTAAGAAAGACCATTCATTCACATGGTTTTGTATTTCGTTCTGAAATTACATTTTTTGATGAATTTATTCTGTTGTTGACACTAGAAAAAGTCATTATGTCAAACCACTGTGGAGATTGGAACTTTTTACTTTGATGTTTCACCAACTCTAGATTCAGCTTCCCTTGCGGAATTTTACCAGATTTCATTTATTGAAAAAAGAAGAGTGAAATGCATCTGAGGTCTCATACGTCATAACTCTTTGAGGGGTGTCAAGTTAGTCCTAAAACTTCAAAAGTGCATATTTTGGAAATAAAGTTTGGTATGTTGTGCAGGTTCGATCCTAACTACATGGGCAAAGTTTGACATGCTCATGTGGCATGTTGCAGTTGACATGTCGATACATTTCCCACCAAGGACAACTGAATAAATGAACATTTTGCATAAAGGACCCATAGTATATCTCTTCTTCTCACTTCTGATACTTCTCTCATTGTTGTCCTGTACTTTTTTGTAGGGGCTATTTGTAAGTTGGCTGGAACCGAACTTTGTGTAAGTTAATTTCTTGGAGAAGAAGGGGCCCCACACGAGGAGCTCCGACGCCTCGGCGGAGGAGTGAGAGGGGGTCTCCAATCCATAGTCACGACCTCCCTCACATAATCCTCCCCTAATTAATATCATTATTAGCATACCCAATATCCATACTAGCACCAACCAATTAATTATATCCTGCCTAATATCAACATGCAATCAATATCCTATGAAATACTAGTGTGCAACATAATTTATCTATTGCCTAATATTAACATGCATTGCAGGCACACAATTAATGTGCAATGCAATATATATTACATAATATTAAAATGCATTGCAGGCGCACAATAAATGTGCAATGCAATATATATTACATCATATTAAAATGCATTGCAGGCAAACAATTATGTGCAATGCAATATATAATGCCTAATATTAATGTGCATTAATGCACATACACGATTACAATTCAATTTCGAGGGTTGCAATTAAGCCACATATCACATTGGATGAACAACACAATTAATGTGCAATGCAATAGATATTGCCTAATATTAACATGCATTAATGCACACACACAATTGGTGGTCATTTTGAGGGGTTGCAATTAAACAATGGTTTGGATGACCAACACAATTAATCATTTTAGAGGAAAAAAAAGCGAAATTGCTCACACGGAACATAAAATACTAAAACAGACGACGTCGTGCAAAAAAAAAGATTGCTTAGCGAGCGGTGCGGCGTCAGATAGAGGCAGGAAACCAACGGGATATATTCGCGAAGACGAGAGTAACTGGTAATCAAACGCTTTAGCCTGGCGAGGGGCCCACACGCGTATTCCGTGGAGCACATCGCCTACATATATACCCCAGGAACACGCCGTGGATACCAGTACACCACCCGTCCTCTGTCCTCTCCATCTCCTCGCCAAGGATCCCTTCCCCACTCGACTCAAAGTCGAAACTCGCGTTTCCGCCGTTTCATTCTCGCCGAGATCGCCATTCCTTCTACCCTGAAGAAAGAACTCAATTCCTCCCCTCCTCTCACTAGCCTTCCCTCCTCTCGCTAGCCTGAAGCCCTCCCCTCCTCCCGTCAGCCATGGAGAATGACCAGAACCCCGATGGCGACCAGCCTAACCGGCCGCCACCACCCCATCAGCTTCCGGACGATATGCTCCGAAATATCTTCCACCGCCTCCCGTCGGATCCCAGCGCCCTCGCTGTCGTCTCCTTGTCCTACAATGCCTGGCGGCGCGTCATCCATGACGAGGAGAACTTCCTCTGCTCCTTCCGTGCGGCACACCACGGCATACCACCACTCATCGGCTTCTACTCCGACCCCTTCTACGGAGTTCTACAATTCACCCCGACCACGCCTCCTACCCCGCCGTGGTCCCCCGTGCCCCACGGGTTCCAAGTCTACGGTTGCACGCATGGTCGTCTGCTCCTCGGCGGTAGAGACGGCGATCGTGCCCTCCTACTTATCCGAGATCCTCTGACCGGGGAGGAGCACTCCATCCCGCCGGCGCCTGGCCTTCTCCCCGGGCAGAGCTGCGGCGCGGCGCTGATCTGCGACGCCAACCATGCTAAGGGCGAGGACTGCCACTCATTGCCGTTCCGCGTCGTCTTTGCATATAGCGAGGACTATCCACCCGGCAGCTGGCACCCGCCCATGGCTCTCGTCAGCACCTTCGCCTGGGTGTACAGCTCAAAGAAAAGAAGCTGCGGGGCCGCCCGGCGGCGACCATGGGCGTCAAATGCTACTTCGATCCGAAGCCGAGCGTCGTGGTTGGCAAAGGTGCCGCCGTGGCCGTGAGCTGGATGACGATGGCAGCTGGGGAGGGCAATACAATGCAAGACCTACTCCTAGAATTCCACCTCGACACACGAACTCTACAACTCACACATATACCAGATGCATTACGCGGCGACCACTTTGTTCTCGCGCCGCCGACCATGGAGGACACGGGGTCGGCATCGCCGGCGTGATTGAGAACTGTGTGGTGTTACTTTCCAGGGTGAATGGCGTTGAAGGCTGGATTCCGCGTATCGTAGCTACACTAGAGAATTTCCTGTCCGCTGGTCCTGCTGAGAATGGTGGCATTGGGCTTCTGCCTTTTGAGATGGGGTACGGTGATGAGGAGGAAGATGAACTGGCAGATGACTGGACTGAGCCACGGGTGATCGGGGTCTCGGAGGAAGGGGGCACCATTTTCTTGCAGACGGAGATGGGTATTTTCGTGATGAACTCAGAGTCTGGGCAGCATAAGCGAGTTCTTCAAGCGGATCAGTCTTTCTGGGGTGTTTATCCCTACTCCACCTTCTATACTGCAGGTACGAAATTAATAGCTATATGCAAAGTTTCTCATATCTCACCATATATCTCCATAAATTAATAGTATCTTTTTGCGGGGCCATGAATTAATTAATAGTATTGATTAGCAAGTCTTCCATTTGCGGGGCCATAAATTAATAGTATTGATTAACAGTATGGACTTTCGCAGCATGACATATATATGTCTACTAGAAATTTAAGCATAGTGCTTCTATGTAATTTTAATTATCTGAAAGTGTCGAATCCGGGTATAAGTGATTTTATCTGAAAGCAGTGAAAGGCCGAACATTGTTATGATTGTCGCAAAAAGATGTAGTGTCATACTCGCAATTATAATTACAAATTTGCGAACGTTGCTACATGATTTAAACTTGTTCCACTCACTATGTTTGTATTGGCCTCCAAGACTTATCTTTGATACATCTATCCATCGAGAATCATGAGTGTAGCTACTGCGATTTATATCCCAACAACTTGTTCCACTCACTAAATTGCTTGTGGTAGTCTGTTATTTAAGGTTATCTTGTACAAAACAAATTCTTATACTGCGTATGAATACTTGGTTTGTGTAAATGATGCGATCATGGACAAAGATAATTATTCTGAGGGAGTAACTGGTAACTAAAAGTAATAACTAATGTGTACTCTTAACTCTCGACTGTACATATATCTTCTTGTATTAAATATTTTTTTGTAAACATGAGATGATTTTATCATTGGTGACATAGTTCCATAGATATAGTTTAGAGAAAGAAATATGTGACCATATAATGGATTCAAATTATATACATATGCTATATAGGAATCTAGAAAAGATATGAAACACATATGCCAATTTCAATACATTGGAGAAACACACATCTTATTCTTGCGTGCTGCTCTGAAGAAACACCGTTTAAAATTAGAGAAAACTGTGGTTTCTTTATACATTTGGAAATCGATTCCAAAATGTCACATAAATCAGCCCAGGCTTAATTAGAAGTTTATAGATATGGTGAAAATGATTGTTAGGGTTTGAAATAAACATTCACCATAGGACCTCCTCAGTTTATGTGTACCTACAAGTGTACATGTATACTCATGTGTGTGTATATGATGCATATATACACATTTGACTCTTTCAGTTCAACTCCTTCAACTATATATTTCACCATCACAACATTTATATATAATCCTCGTCAAGTATATCTACTGATATTTTATTGGGCCTTGTATCTTCATGTTTATTCATGCAGCTGGAAAAGCAGTTTTTCATGATGTACAACAGGACCAACAGAACAACAATATAAAATCAGGTCAGCATGCATCTCATGTGTGTTATTCCTTATGATGAGCTCAAAGATGTTACTACAAGTTAACTAGTGGTGGGAGCTTTGACCTTATAAATCAAGCTTTGTTATAGATTTCAGATGGTATAGACACTAATGAGCTACTGTTACCTATCAGTATAGGTTGTCTTATCTTTACACATCTTTTTTTTCATTTATATTGACGGTGATATTGTGCTACAGTACATCATGTCATGCAAAGAATTTGTACACTTGTTTGGATAAGTATTGTGTATGTGTATTTCTTCCTTGTTTTCCAGATGCTTCCATCCTTAATTTGGTATTCTTATATTTCTTGTAGATGGAGAAATCGGTGCTCTAGGTGAAAGTAACGGTCGCGGTGCTGACTAGTTTTGGTTCAATAAAGAGGTGATGATTGATTGTATCATATGCAACCTTTTTTGTAATTTGAATTTTTCCTATGACCTAATCTTGAAATAAGTTGATGTAGTTGTCATTTTTATTTTAATGAAGGGTCACTTGCTACAATATTTCGTAGGGGTACCTCTCAATAAGTTGAATTATAGGTTAGCTTTATTGCAGAGTATCTGGGCGCAAGTGCACTTCAATCATTATTTCTTGATCGCAGAGTGTTTCTTTCCCCCAATGATGTATATAATTTTGGATTGTCGAAATATATTTAACCGGTTGGATTAAGGAGTGTGAATACAAACGATAGTCTTCACCATGCTTACTATCTTAGGATTTATACAGTTTTGTTGATACTGACAAGATATTTATTTATTTTTAGGGACCAAATGGCTTCTAAGGTGATCTGATATAATGGACATATGATTGCTTGAGCGTCAATTGAACTTGTCAAACAAAATATAGTTCTTCTTCTATGCCCATAATAGTTTCTCCTATTTACTGAATTGGATCTGTGCTATCCTTGACGATTTTCCTTACCTATGGTCCCTAATATTCCTGGGACATTATACCTGCAGGAAGTGAACTTTAAACATTTTGGATTAAGGTATTTATTTGCAATGTATTGTGACATAAAACAAATATGTTAAATTTGTGGTATGGAACTTATATGTGGCCAGAAATATGTAGCAGTTGTTTTGATACCCTTGTACGTGTATCTTGCTACTAAACATCTCCTAGGCTGATCAAAATTATAATTATCTTTCTCCCGCAAAAAAACATTACAATTTTATTTGGTCTGCTAACGATCTGCATATTACAACAGCTATCTATTGAAATATGGGGTGGGATTTAGGCCCATCCAAAAATTTCCGAAACATCACTAAGGGCACATGTAGGTGGCATGACAAGGGAAGTAGCGGAAGTTTAGTACCATCCGGGATTCGGAGAAAGAGTTGGACATCGAGTGCTTACGCCCTGGTTGGGAACAGAGCTTGCGCTTAACTTTTGCTGGTCAGCAATGGAGAGTGCTTAACAGACGAGCCATGATCTTTTTTGTCGAGAGTACGCGAATGCGTACCATATTTTTATAGAAGGAAGAATCTCAAGTACAAGAAGACTACAACTTGTTGCAAACAACGAGCGTAGACAACACGAGATCCGGCTGAAAGACAACACCACCTCCAACAAAACAACTACAAAGCAAAAAAAGAGCTTGTCCAAAATTGAGCAACATCGCCGTGTCTCAATCAACGCTGGTCACCTCCGAAGACCACACCAACTCCGACTGAACTTCCCTTGTCGATGCACCATCCACCCTTGATGCGAAAAAGGAGGTGGCAAGTAGATGGCGGAACTCCATCAGTTCACTAAAGCCACCGTCTTGGACTCACTGGCGATGACGTACATTGCGCCACTGAAGATCACCTTGGACAACGACGAGCACCTGAAGTAGCGCCACATGGAACCTCAAGACCGTGTCATCAAGCGCGGTGCACCCAACAAAGTAGCGACGTTCAGAACGTTGCCATCGCGCCGATTCAACTCCAAACCTAGGCTTACGCCCGAAGACTGCAACCATCTAAGACGAGCCATGATCTAAAACGTCAGATAGTGGGCTATTACCGACTGGAACATGGGTCCAGCGCACGTTTCTCCACCCGGCCGCACCTATATATTGGAGGCGCCATGATGAAGAGATCACATCTGCTCTGCCTCCGCGCACACTGCCCACCGTCGTTCCATTCCTTGCTGCTGCCACCGGTGATCCCATCACATCCACCGTGTAATCGGTTGATGGGAGAGAAGGCCTCCGAACCCTGCCTCTCAAGATCATGTACGTGAGAGGACAGATTAAGGTTTTGGGGGAGGGTATCCTACGCGACTAACTCGCCACCGTTCATCTATGTCCACTACTTCGTCCATGTCGTTGCCACCTCTGCCATCACCATGAGCCAGCAATCCTAAACCGGCAAGAAGGCTACCGAGGACAAGGCTGTCGAAGAGGCTGCCACTGCCGCCGTTGCGGCCAACGCTTGGCCGACTGGAGGGTATAACTCATTTATCCCGCTTCTATTTATTTATGTTCTAGCAATACTAGCTACGTACGTAAATGTTCCTACTATATGATTAGTACATGCGTACCTGGTTAGAAATCATTATGTGATTAATGCTGCCCAAGTATTGTTTGTGATCTATTTCTAGATAAGATTAATCAAAAAATGCTACTTTTCTTAACACTATCTATCTAAAAGATAGGATTTAGGTCACAGATTTTGGATATGGCATCGACCGGCTCCCTTAAATGTCAGCATAAATACTATGTAGTAGTTGTTTCGACACCATGATATCTGTATCTAGCTACTACAATACTATGTCCTAGGCTGATCGGATATTATATTTATCTTTAGTCTAGCTAGTCCATGAATACGTGCTAGTGCTCCCTCATAATCTATGTAATATTAGTTGATTGCATGACCACATTTAGATTTGCATGACCCCCCCCCCCCTTTCTCTCTCTCTCTCTCTCTCTCTCTCTCTCTCTCTCTCGCACGAGCGCGCACACACACACACACAATATTTATCCTAGCAAGTATGAATTGTCGAATGTGAAGAGTTCAAGTATCTGCCCGATATTCTAGTTTTCACTGAGGTGCCCATGGCGCTCTCTCTCTCTCTCTCTCTCTCTCTCTCTCTCTCTCTCTCTCTCTCTCTCTCTCTCTCACTAACGCCAATTTTTACAAATGAAAGATGAACCTGAAATTGTCCATTTTCATGGGCAATAGACTACGTGACCATCACATTTCTAATCTACACGAATTTTTACTTGAAAGTATGAAAGATCCGTGTTGCCATTAATTGTAGTGCGAACTCTGAGTATTTCCTTGTTGCTGCCTCCCAATGTTTTTGGCATATTAAAATTGTAGTTCTCGAAGCAATGGAGGAGTAATACTTCTCCTATGTCCAGAAAGCTCACCTTCTCAAAGTATTTTATCGTGTTCTAATTGGCATCCCTAAACATAATGTGTCGATATTTTTCCCTCACAGACTTATGTGTCACCCACTTACCCCAACTCTCAATCCTCGAGGCACCCTTCACCGACAAGGAAATTCATGAGGCTTTCCTACAAATGAGTAGTCTTGCTAGCCATGGTCCGGATGGTTCTCGGCTTTCCACCGGAAGTATTGACACTCTATAAAGCACAATATGCTTCCCTTCTTCCAAGCTTTGGAAATTTTCTGAAGTAGTTGACACAATTCGCAGATATTTCTTTCAGGAGGAAACTTGCATGGGGGCCAAGTGTCTTATTCATTGGAAAATTGTTCACAAACGAAAAAAATGGTGGTATAGGGGTCAAAAACCTTCTTATTTCGTATAGTTGTTTACTTATGAAGTTTGTGTACATACTAGTTCAAGTTCGGAGCTTCTTTGGCCTCAATGCTACCATTGTACATACTCCCTTGATTTAGCTGACAAACCCTCGCACCCCTCGTTCATTTGAATGTGGTTAACTCGCACCTACTCCCTCCGTTTCTTTTTAGTTCGCATATAAAGTTTGGTCAAAGTCAATCTTTGTAGAGTTTGACTAACTTTATATTAAAAAATATAAACATTCACAATATAAAATCAATATTATCAGATGCACCATGAAATGAATTTTCATACTATATAGTTTTAGTATTGTATATGTTTATATATTTTTATATATATTTGATCAAACTTTGTGTAGTTTGACTTTGACCAAATCTTATATGCGGAGTAAAAAGAAACGGAGGGAGTACCTACTCTCTAGAAAACCTCCTTTAGGTTCACAAATAATAACCAAGCTACTTTTTTGGACTGATACTTGTTTTCTAAGTCGGCCTTTAGGTACTATCTACCGAATAGTTTTCTCACTCACTCCCCACTGCCCTAGTCTCACAGGCCATGCAGAGAGGATTACTATCTAACCTATATATAGAACCGCCTTACTAGTGTTGCCTCAATCGAGTTAGATGTTGTGCATTTTTTGTTGCAGGACTTCGCTTCTTTTTTAGGTGACAATGATGACAGGATCTCCAGGGACCCTCCTTCTCCACCAAGAAGGCATATGCCCTGCTTCACGAAGGTTGCTTCTTTTTTAGCTCTTTGTTTTGCTACTCTTCAAAGGGTGTCTCAACACCAAAAGCAACCTCTTCCACACGCATATCGCCCCCAATGCGGTGTGCCCTTGGTGTACCACACTCATGGAGGACATTCACTACCTCTTCCTGGGATGCCTCATCGCCCCGGTTGTGTGCCACAGGTTGGGCCTCCTGAGCCCCACCACCATGAAGCACATTCGAGACACTTCCACGCTTGCCAGTCTTGACATTAACCTTTGGCCGTCAGAGGCCCTCTCCATCTTATGGAAAATATAGGACTGACGGAATGCGCATATCTTTCGCAAGGAGACACAGATGCAAATGTAACAATTGAGAACCTATGGATGTATAGCCCCCTCTTGAAGGTGGTAGCCATGTCATGGCACCAATAACTCTGCACACACAATAGTGTTTTCTTATAGTAACTTGCCTTTCCTCCACATTGGGTAATGATTCAGTTGGGGATTCCCCCCCCCCCCCCCCCCCCCCCCTTAGCCGACTGTTCAAAAAAGCTGCGCATAAATATGATGAAGCCGCATGAGACAAATATCACATACCATTCAGAAATGTGGGTTCCTTCATATATCCTATGGATGTATTGTAATATTTGCCATTTTTTGCCTTTATATGAATTATACTAATATAGTGGATCAATAGTTTATTTATTTTGCGGCGAGTGAAGATGTTGTTCTGGGAGCTGGTTGAAGTGGTTTGTACCCGTTAGAGTATTCTATTTATGATGGATTTGTTTTATCATATTTGTTTGTTACTACCTTAATGGGAGTCTATGCTTTTTCCACTTAAAGACATGATCCATCGTCTTTCCTCATCATCATCATAGTACATGTCCGTCGGCAAAGCCCGTTTGGAAGAGGATGGTGATTTTTGGGATCTAGCAGCATAGAGGGGGAGTTCTATAGCATATGGACGACCTGCCTTGGGGTAGGCATCGTGGTTACTTGTGCATGTGCATCACGAAAGTCATTGGATTGCCGGTGGATAAAGAAACTGGAAGGCTCTTGTGTGAGTATACCTCTATCTTGGCCGTCCACTATTCTTTTAAGGTCAGTACGGTATGACTCAGAACAACTTTTGTTGCATTTGTTTATGTGGCTCAACCGGAGGAGATGGAAAAGGGAAAATGAATATGTGTGCTGGATAGACGAATCTTCCTAGTAAGAGGAACAAGAAGGGCCGAATCAAACATTGATGAGGGCACGACTTCCTCCATCATGAACCAGGCAGTACAAGGGCGAGGTGGAATGAAGAGGTGGTGACCATAAACAAGAAGACGCACTCCCTTGAGGTTAATGTTCAAAATGTCGAAATTCAATCAGGTTCTTGCAAAGACATTGGCGAGGGCAAGGTAAAGTCCCTCCAGCAAGCACGACATCCAATCTTGATGATGGAGAAGCCACAACTCATTCTAGGAAAACATCATTGTTGAGGGTAACCACATCGCAAATGGCAGATATTTTGAATGTAGCAAATCGATAAAGGTATTGAAAATGTGCATGTTATATGTATGCTCAACTATTGTATTAAACATCTATGTGATATGTGTATGTTCAATTATTGTATTAAATGTGTATGTGCAATGTATGAAATGTGTATGAGAAATTTTTATATTCGGTACAATGTTGATTATGTTGGACTTTGTTTAATGCTTAATTAAATTGTGGAAATGTGGTACTGCTACTGCAGGAATGCCTAGCAGTGGCGGGCGAAAAAGCTTATCAGTGGCGGGCAAGGCTCTCCGGGGCGCCCACCACTGACCTTCCGCCACTGCTAACTTGTCGTCAGTGGCGGGTGCCAACCTGCCAGTGGTAGCTCATTACCAATGGCGGCCGCCCGCCATAGAAATTTGATCTAGCAATGGCGGGAGCCCATCACAGAAATTTGATCTAGGAATGGCATGCACTTTGTACAACCTGCACAGAATGTTGTGCCCGACACTGGTACTAATCCATTCCGAAATGATGCTATTGTAGCATATTGCACTTGGATCGGATCATCAGATTGCATGAGTTATAAAATTTCTAGTTTTAACATTAATCCACATACATGCATCACATTACCATGATGTCAGATTAATTAAAAGTAATAGTAAAGAAAATATAACAATTGCATTATAATAACAAGCATATGTCGCTCTTCACACATAATTAGGAGTTTGACGAGTTGTTTAGGAGTGAAATGAGTGTTAGGAAATGTTCAACACATAGACTGTTACTAGAAGCTGCCCATACTACATGAATGACTAGAGGATGGAACAAACGGGGACCAATGGGCCGCTTGCTCTTGAATCAGATATTTGGGCTCTCAAAGAGCCCATTCAACTACCTCACTCGGAGTGGGTATGGTGATTGGACTCTGACACGGTCAGATCCTCAGCCTCTCATTCGGGGTCGCCTCCGTAAGGATGCACACCGCAAGGTCATTGAACCGCCTCTCTGCTATCTTCTCCATCATTGGGAGAGAATATTGAACCGCTGGAACACTTCTAACCCAAGCTAACATTGCCTCCCTAAGGTGCTCTACCCGATGCTTGTCCCATGTCCATAGATAGTGTTTCTCCTTGTCAACCGCAAAGACCCCCTTCCATAATTCTTCTCGCTGTCCCATCTGTTATTTTTAGCACACAATAACATTCAAAATATATACATATAGAAAAGACCACAAGGTAAATATAGAAACATATAACACACGTACACATAAACTAGAGATCACAAGTTAATTATAAGAACATATGACACACGTACATATAAACTAAAGATCACAAGGTAATTAATAGAGTAGTGCAAGGTAATAAGCATTGTGTCATGACCTAATTTAAAGTTTGACAAGTTTTTCAAAAGTAGCACATATATCTATATCCTTTATGATAATATCTGTCGGCATTTTGATTGTTCCATTTTCAACATCTGTTCTTCTTGGCTCTCTGCCCGCAGTAGAACATCCCATCATCCCTCGCTACCTAGCGATTGATTATATTTGTGAGAACCCTCTGAAGGCGCTCATACTCTGTCCAATAGTGAGCCAGCTTAACTTTCTTCTCATTCTCTTCAGACCATCTCTACCACATGAATGACTTCTCAAAAGGGTTCTGCACGCACATAGTCATCCATGAGGACCATGGCATAGTATAGCCAGACTTGTGCATGGTTTTGTCTTTCGCTTTTTGCCGGCAAAAGAAACTAGTATGAAATTTATAGTGCAGATATGACATGTTCTTATGGTTAGACTTATGACACATCGAAAGAGCAGCATTGAGGACTTTTGTTCAGATCAGTCCACATCCTGTTAGGGTCTCTCCTGGAATCAAAGAAATAAGCTCGGCCATCCCGGGAAATTAGTGCGATGACGATCCAGTGTTCATTGATGTGCAAAACAAATGAACAATGTAACATGAATGAGATTGACATTGAAGTAGTCAAGTATATGTGAAAACATAAAGGAATGAACTTATGTTTTAAAGTAAGGCACGATAAAATTGACCTTGGGCCGAGGACTTTGAAGAATGGTCTGGTGGAGGTAAGTCGCGATGGCGCACTGGCCTTTATCAAAGACATTGGCACAATGCATGAGATACGGATCAAGGAAGGAAACTTCTCCATTATGGAGTAATAGAATTGTAGCGTGCCAGAGCAACCAAAACCTCATTAAGCATGGCCTAACTACTTTCACACAGAAAATATTGTTGTTGACCACACTCGCAAACCCGAGATATATTTTATCAGCAGAGAACCCGTCGACAAATCCAAGACCGTCTATAACATACTACATATTTGTGTAGAAGTTGAGTTTCAATGCTTAGTGCACTCAACTTGTGTTGTGGTGACATGAGATGTCCAGGTACAAACATTCTCCACACATGTGAACTGGCTGAAACGTTCACCACATCTTCTTTTGGTGTCCTATTGGCGGTAGGTTCATTGGCTGGTTCCTTATTTCAAGTTCTCCCGTTCTTGCGGTAGGTTCATTGGTTGGTTCCTTCTCACCTTAGTTGCGGGGTCCATAGAAGATGATTCTCTGAAATCCATTTGTTGCCTTTGCTAAAATTTGGTGTGGCAATTATGAGTCATAAAGCATAATTTTTTTATGAAAGAACAAATTCAACATGACCTTTGCTAAAAAGATGACATAGCAAGTGCCAGAAATTCGGCTAAACAGAAATGAATCGAGTTTTCATGAAACACTGGCACTCATGTCAATACACTAGTAGAAAAGCGGGCTTTGGTTCAGGCCGGGTCAGCCCATTAGTCCCGGTTAAGTCCAGAACCGGGACCCATGGGGGCATTGGTCCTGGTTCGTGAGGCCAAGGGCCTGCCGGGCCTCGTGGGGGCATTGGTCCCGGTTCGTCTGGCCCCTTTGGTCCCGTTTGGTGGGACGAACCGAGACCAATGGGCCTCGCTCCTGGCCCACCACCATTGGTCCCGGTTGGTGGCTTGAACCGGGACCACGGGCTTCCCTTTAGTCCCGGTTCATGCCACGAACAGGGACCAATGAGGTGCCTATATATACCCCTCGCTCGCGAGCAGAGCACTCTAGTGCTCTGTTTTTCTATGGCCGGCGAGGGGAGGGCTTTGTGGTGCTCTAGCTCACCTCCTATGCACATGAGGTGTTCGATGAAATGCCCGAGCCACACTAGTTAAGCTTTCTCCTCTCGAAGCTCGACCTCAAAGCTCCATTTTCCTCGAGATTTGTCTAGGTTTAGCGGCCCATTTATGACCCACGAGTATAGGGGATCTATTATAGTCCTTTCGATAAATAAGAGTGTCGAACCCAACGAGGAGCAGAAGGAAATGATAAGCGGTTTTCAGCAAGGTATTCTCTGCAAGTACTGAAATAAGTGGTAACAGATAGTTTTGTGATATGATAAATTGTAACGAGCAACAAGTAACAAAAGTAAATAAAGTGCAGCAAGGTGGCCCAATCCTTTTGTAGCTAAGGACAAGCCAGAACAAACTCTTATAATAGGAAAAGCGCTCCCGAGGACACATGGGAATATCGTCAAGCTAGTTTTCATCATGTTCATATGATTCACGTTCGATACTTTGATAATTTGATATGTGGGTGGACCGGTGCTTGGGTGCTGTTCTTACTTGAACAGGCATCCCACTTATGATTAACCTCTATTGCAAGCATCTGCAACTACAACAAAAGTATTAAGGTAAACCTAACCATAGCATGAAACATATAGATCCAAATCAGCCCCTTACGAAGCAACGCATAAACTAGGGTTTAAGCTTCTGTCACTCTAGCAACTCATCATCTACTTATTACTTCCCAATGCCTTCCTCTAGGCCCAAATAATGGTGAAGTGTTATGTAGTCGACGTTCACATAACACCACTAGAGGCTAGACAACATACATCTTATCAAAATATCAAATGAATACCAAATTCACATGACTACTCATAGCAAGACTTCTCCCTTGTCCTCAGGAACGAACGTAATTACTCACAAAGCATACTCATGTTCATAATCAGAGGGGTAATAATGTGCATATAGGATCTGAACATATGATCTTCCACCAATTAAACCAACTAGCATCAACTACAAGGAGTAATCAACACTACTAGCAACCTACTAGCACCAATCCCGGACTTTGAGACAAGAATTGGATACAAGAGATGAACTAGGGTTTGAAGATGAGATGGTGCTGGTGAAGATGTTGATGGAGATTGCCCTCTCCCGATGAGAGGAGCGTTGGTGATGACGATGGTGATGATTTCCCCCTCCGGGAAGGAAGTATCCCCGACAGAACAGCTCTGCCGGAGCTCTAGATTGGATCCGCCAAGGTTCCGCCTCGTGGCGGTGGAGTCTCGTCCTGAAAAGTTCCTCTTTATTTTTTTCTCATCGAAAGACCTCATATAGGAGAAGATGGGCATCGGAGAGCCACCAGGGGGCCCACGAGATAGGGGGCGCGCCCTAGGGGGGCGCGCCCCCCCACCCTCATGAGTAGGGTGTGGGCCCCCTGGCCTTCATCTTTTGGCGTGGATTTTTCTTTATTTCTTTTAAGACGTTCCGTGGAGTTTCAGGACTTTTGGAGTTGCGCAGAATAGGTCTCTAATATTTGCTCCTTTTCCAGACCAGAATTCCAGCTGTCGGCACTCTCCCTCTTTATGTAAACCTTGTAAAATAAGAGAGAATAGCCATAAGTATTGTGACATAAAGTGAAATAACAGTCCATAATGCAATAAATATCGATATAAAAGCATGATGCAAAATGGATGTATCAACTCCCCCAAGCTTAGAACTTGCTTGTCATCAAGCGAAAAGCCGATAACAATAAATATGTCCTCATGTTTAGAGGTAGAGGCGTCGATAAAAATAAAATACGGACATGAAGGCATCGTGACTATTCTTATAACAGTAACATATATAGGTTTTGTCATATGATTACTTATGTTCAAGTGATGATCTATTCACAATGCAAAAGTATAGATCATAAACCTTATTGGACTCCGACAAACTATAATCTCAGTCATTGAAGCAATTGCAATTTATCATAACATCGGAAAGAGTCTATGTCAGAGCTGAAAAGCAAGTCCACATACTCAACTATCATTTAGTCCTCCATAATTGCTAACACTCACGTGATACTTGTGGTTACAGAGTTTTAATCGGACACAGAGAAAGATAGGGGCTTATAGTTTTGCCCCACAACCTTTTACCTCAAGGGTAATGTCAACAATAATGGTTCATGCTCCCCTACATCCAATTAAATATATATATATCATGTTCTTTCCAACATGCTGAGCTTGCCAAAGGATAAAATAAAAAAGAAAAGGTGAAGATCACCATGACTCTTGCATAAGGTAGAAGATAATAATAAAGGATAGGCCCTTCGCAGAGGGAAGCAGAGGTTGCCATGCGCTTTTATGGTTGGATGTATAAAATCTCAATGCGAAAGAACGTCACTTTATATTGCCCCTTGTGATATGAACCTTTATTATGCAGTCCGTCGCTTTTATTACTTCCACATCACAAGATCGTATAAAGCTTATTTATCACACACCAATCAATCATACATATTTAGAGCAATTTTGATTGCTTTGCACCGATGACAACTTACTTGAAGGATCTTACTCAATCCATAGGTAGATATGGTGGACTCTCATGGCAAAACTGGTTTAGGGATATTTGGAAGCACAAGTAGCATTTCTACTTGGTGCTGAGAATTTGGATGGCATGAGGGGGAAAGGCAAGCTCAACAAGTTAGAGGAACCATGAAAACATACTTTATCTCAGATATAAGAAAGACATAACTCACTACGTTGTCTTCCTTGTCCAACATCAACTCTTTAGCATGTCATATTTTAATGAGTGCTCCCAATCATAAAAGATGTCAATGATAATATATCTATATGTGAAACCTCTCTTTCCTTATTACTTCCTATTAATTGCAACAATGACCAAAGCTATGTCTGCCAACTCCCAACAACTTTTAATCATCATACTCTTTCTATGTGAAGTCATTACTCTCAATAAGATCAATATGAACTTTTTGTTTCTTTTATTCTTTTCTTCTTTATTTTATTCACCCAAGATCATGGAAAAATAATCAAGCCCTTGACTCAACACTAATCTTTATTATATATAACTCACGGACTCGATTACATAGAGGGATCATAAAGCAAAACTCAAAACTAGATCATGCCATAAACTTTATTCTACTAGATCAAGATACTACTAATAGGATCGAACTAAGAAAACGGTAAAGATAACAGTTGTGATGGTGATACGATATCGGGGCACCTCCCCCAAGCTTGGCAGTTGCCAAGGGGGGTGCCCATACCCATGTGATCATGTCTCCTTCTTTGTTGTTGGTGTAATATTCTTGGCGATTATTCCTCTCAGGATACGGTTCTCCTCCTCGAGCTTATTGACTTGCTGCTTGAGGTCCATTATTTCCTTACGAAGCTTTCCTGTGACAGCTAAAGCTCCTTGCACCCAAGGGTGTTGCATAGCTGCGGGAGAACAAGTGACACTCCACTTCATATTTTCATAAGTAAGAAATATAACATTAGAAGGGATAACCGAGTTTGGAATAGCTGAGCTCTGTAGTTCCCCATCGTGAACCCAGCTCAGAGGCGAGAGGTGACTTCTTGATCCTCCATAGCATCTACTCTCATCAAGTCAGCCTCCATATCCTCCTCCGTTGTTGGCCCAAAGTGGTCAGCATCACTGTTTGCCCTTGGTTCCGGTGCCGGATTAGATACCCGACTCTCCCCGATTGACTCTTGAGAAGACATCTTGCTCTAATCTGCAACAGCAACAGCTCAAAAACAAAAACAGAGGAAATTTGCATGATACGGGAGTCAAAACCTTCGGCAGAATATATAATGAATTTTTACCAACCAAAATATGTATCGTGCAAGAAAATGGAGTCCGGAAAGCACACGAGGCGCTCACGAGGTAGGGGGCGCCCAGGGGGTAGGGCACGCCCACCACCCTCGTGGGGCCCTCGTGTCCTTCCCGGGTTGCTACTTAATTTTCTATTTTTCTAAATATTCCAAAACGGAGAAATATTGCCTTAAAATTTTTTTGGAGTCGGTTTACTTACCGTACCACATACCTATTCCTTTTCGGAGTCTGAAACATTCCGAAAAGTGTCCCTTATGTATTCCTCCGGGGTTATGGTTTCAATAATATTGGTTTCAACATTCATGGGATTACCTGAGATATAATGTATAATTCTTTGACCATTTACCACCTTCGGATTTGTTCCCTCGAAGTTGTTGATTTTTATGGCACCGGAACGATAGACCTCCTCGATGACGTAGGGGCCTTCCCATTTAGAGAGAAGTTTTCCTGCAAAAAATCTTAAACAAGAGTTGTATAGCAATACATAATCACCTACATTAAACTCACGCTTTTGTATCCTTTTGTCGTGCCATCTTTTAACTTTTTCTTTAAACAACTTGGCATTTTCATAAGCTTGGGTTCTCCATTCATCAAGTGAGCTAATATCAAATAACCTCTTTTCACCGGAAAGTTTAAAATCATAGTTGATCTCTTTAATAGCCCAATATGCTTATGTTCTAGTTCGAGATGTAAGTGGCATGCTTTTCCATAGACCATTTTATACGGGGACATACCCATAGGAGTTTTGTATGCAGTTTTATAAGCCCATAATGCATCATCAAGTTTCTTAGACCAATTCTTTCTAGACCTATTCACAGTCTTTTGCAAAATTAATTTGAGAACTCTATTGCTCAACTCTACTTGACCACTAGACTGTGGGTGATAAGGGGATGCAATTCTATGATTAACATCATATTTAGCAAGCATTTTACGGAAAGCACCATGAATAAAGTGTGAACCACCATCAGTCATTAAATATCTAGGGACTCCAAACCTCAGGAAAATAACTTCTTTAAGCATTTTAATAGAAGTGTTATGATCAGCACTACTAGTTGGAATAGCTTCTACCCACTTAGTAACGTAATCAACAGCAACTAAAATATGTGTGTATCCATTAGAGGCAGGAAAAGGTCCCATATAATCAAAGCCCCAAACATCAAACGGTTCAATAACAAGTGAATAATTCATAGGCATTTCTTGACGTCTACTAATATTACCAATTCTTTGACATTCATCACAACACAAGACAAACTTACGGGCATCCTTGAAGAGAGTAGGCCAATAAAAACCAGATTGCAATACCTTATGTGCAGTTCTATCTCCAGCGTGGTGTCCTTCATAAGACTCAAAATGACACTTGCGTCGGATTTGTTCCTGTTCATGCTCAGGTACACAACGCCTAATAACACCATCTACTCCTTCTTTATAAAGATGTGGGTCATCCCAAAAGTAATGTCTCAAATCATAGAAGAACTTTTTCTTTTGTTGGTATGTGAAGCTAAGTGGTATAAACTTAGCAACAATATAATTAGCATAATCAGCATACCATGGAGTACTACGAGAAGTACTTATAACATTTAATTGCTCATTAGGAAAGTCATCATTAATAGGTAGTGGGTCATCAAGAATATTTTCTAACCTAGACAAGTTGTCTGCAACGGGGTTCTCAGCTCCCTTTCTATCAACAATATGCAAATCAAATTCTTGTAGCAAGAGGACCCATCTAATAAGTCTAGGTTTAGCATCTTTCTTTTCCATAAGATATTTAATAGTAGCATGATCTGTTTGAATAGTTACTTTAGAATCAACAATATAAGATCTGAACTTATCACAAGCAAATACAACTGCTAAAAGTTCTTTTTCAGTAGTAGCATAATTTCTTTGAGCATTGTCTAGAGTCTTACTATCATAATGAATAACATTTAATTTCTTATCGACTCTTTGCCCTAGAACAGCACCTACAGCATAATCACTAGCATCACACATAATTTCAAAGGGTAAATTCCAATTAGGTGGCTGAACAATAGGTGCAGAGACTAATGCTTTCTTAAGTATTTCAAATGCTTCTACACAATCATCATCAAAGACAAATGGTATTTCTTTTTGCAATAAATTAGTCAGAGGCTGAGAAATTTTTGAGAAGTCCTTAATGAACCTCCTATAAAACCCGGCATGACTAAGGAAACTTCTTATACCTTTGATGTCCTTGGGACATGGCATCTTTTCAATAGCATCAACCTTGGCTTTATCAACTTCAATACCTCTTTCAGAAACTTTGTGCCCCAAAACAATACCTTCATTAACCATAAAGTGGAACTTTCCCAATTCAAGACAAGATTAGTTTCTTCATATCTCTGCAAAACTCGATCAAGATTGCTCAAGCAATCGTCAAAAGAGGAACCATAGACAGAAAAGTCGTCCATGAAAACCTCACAAATCTTTTCACAAAAGTCAGATAATATAGCCATCATGCATCTTTGAAAGGTAGTAGGTGCATTACATAAACCAAAAGGCATACATCTATAAGCAAAAGTACCAAAAGGGCATGTAAAAGTAGACTTTGATTGATCTTTAGCCGACACAGGTATTTGAGAGAAACTAGAATAACCATCTAGAAAGCAATAGTGTGTGTGTTTTCATAATCTTTCTAGCATTTGATCAATAGAAGGTAAGGGGTAATGATCTTTCTTAGTAGCTTTATTTAATTTGCGGAAATCAATTACCATCCTATAACCTGTGATAATTCTTTGTGGAATCAATTCATCTTTATCATTAGGAACAACAGTAATACCTCCCTTCTTAGGGACACAATGGACATGACATACCCACTCACTATCAGCAACGGGGTAGATTGTACATGCCTCCAGAAGCTTTAGTATTTCTTTTCTTACCACTTCTTTCATTTTAGGATTCAGACGTCGTTGAGGATCACGAACTGGTTTGGCATCTGCTTCCAAATTTATTTTATGTTGGCATAGAGTGGGACTAATGCCCTTAAGATCATCAAGAGTATATCCAATAGCAGCACGATGCTTGTTCAGAGTTTTCAATAATCTTTCTTCTTCATGCTTTGAAAGGTTAGCACTAATAATAACAGGATATATCTTCTTTTCATCAAGATAAGCATATTTAAGATTATCAGGCAAAGGTTTAAGTTTGAACACGGGATCACCCTTGGGTGGAGGAGGATCCCCTAAGATTTCAACAGGCAAGTTGTGTTACAGAACATGTTCTTATTTAAAGAATACTTCATCTATTTCCCTTCTTTCATTCATGAACATATCATTTTCATGGTCTAGCAAATAGTGTTCTAAAGGATCACTAGGAGGTACTGCAATAGAAGCAAGACCAATAATTTCATCCTTACTAGGTAATTCTTCCTCACGATGTTGTTTACTAAATTTAGAGAAATTAAACTCATGAACCATATCATCCAAGCCAAAAGTAACAACATTCTTTGTGCAATCTATGGTAGCATTGACAGTATTTAAGAAGGGTCTACCAAATATAATGGGACAAAAACTATCTTGTGGGGAACCAAGAACAAGAAAATCAGCAGGATATTTAGTTTTCCCACACAAGACTTCAACATCTCTGTCAATTCCCATTGCTGAAATCGTATCTCCATTGGCAAGTTTAATTGTGACATCAATATCTTCTAACTTAGCAGGTGCAATTTCATTCTTAATTTCTTTATATAAAGTATGCGGTATAACACTAGCACTAGCACCCATATCACATAATCCATGATAACAATGATCCCCTATTTTAACAAAAATAACAGGCACGCCTACCACGGGTCTATGTTTATCTTTAGCACAAGGTTTAGCAATTCTAGCAGTTTCACCTTCGAACTGAATAACATGCCCATCAATATTATTAGACAAGAGATCTTTAACAATAGCAATATTAGGTTCTACTTTAACTTGTTCAGGAGGTGTATAAGTTCTAATATTGCTTTTATGAACAACAGTTTAAGCTTTAGCATGATCCTTTATTCCAACAGGGAAAGGTGGTTTCTCAATATAAGAAGTAGGAACAATAGGATCATTATAAGTGACAGTCTTTTCTTCAACTTTAATAGGTGCAGCTACTTTTACTTCCATGGGAGGATGATATTTAAACCACTTCTCCTTAGGGAGATCAACATAAGTAGCAAAAGATTCACAAAAAGAAGTTACTATCTCAAAGTGAAGTCCATATTTAGTGCTAAACTTACGGAAAATATCGGTATCCATGAAAGATTTAACACAATCAAACTTAGGTGCCATACCTGACTCCTTACCTTCGTCGAGGTCCCAATCTTCAGAGTTGCGTTTAATTCTATCCAATAAATTCCATCTGAATTCAATAGTCTTCATCATAAAAGAGCCAGCACAAGAAGTATCGAGCATGTTGCGATTGTTTTCAGAAAGCCGAGCATAAAAACTTTGCATAATTATTTCTCTCGGGAGCTCATGATTGGGGCATGAGTATAACATTGATTTAAGCCTCCCCCAAGCTTGAGCAATGCTTTCTCCTTCGCGAGGCCAGAAACTATATATGTAATTGCGATCGCGATGAACAAGATGCATAGGGTAATACTTTTGATGAAATTCCAACTTCAATCTTTTATAGTCCCAGAATCTCATATCATCACATAGCCTATACCATATCAATGCGTCTCCCTTCAAAGATAAAGGGAAGACCTTCTTCTTAGCAACATCATCGGGTATACCTGCAAGCTTAAATAATCCACAAACTTCATCCACATATATTAAGTGCTCATCGGGATGCTTTGTTCCATCTCCTGTAAAAGGGTTAGCTAGCAGTTTTTCCATCACAGCCGCAGGAAATTCAAAAGGAGTTTCATTTTCAATAGGTTCAGTAGGTTGAGGAGAAACTCTTTGCTCTACTGGATGGGGTGAAGATACCCCGAACAAGCCCCTCAGAGAATTACTTTCCATAGTAACAAGTGACAATAAATTTCAGCACACTATATAAATTTTTCCATACAAAATTCCACCTACCAAAGGCGCTACACTCCCCGGCAACGGTGCCAGAAAAGAGTCTTGATGACCCACAAATATAGGGCATCTATCGTAGTCCTTTCGATAAGTAAGAGTGTCAAACCCAACGAGGAGCAGAAGGAAATGATAAGCGGTTTTCAGCAAGGTCTGCAAGTACTGAAATAAGTGGTAACAGATAATTTTGTGATATGATAAATTGTAACGAGCAACAAGTAACAAAAGTAAATAAAGTGCAGCAAGGTGGCCCAATCCTTTTGTAGCAAAGGACAAGCCAGAACAAACTATTATAATAGGAAAAGCGCTCCCGAGGACACATGGGAATATCGTCAAGCTAGTTTTCATCACGTTCATATGATTCACGTTCGATACTTTGATAATTTTATATGTGGGTGGACCGGTGCTTGGGTACTATTCTTGCTTGAACAAGCATCCCACTTATGATTAACCTCTATTGCAAGCATCTGCAACTACAACAAAAGTATTAAGGTAAACCTAACCATAGCATGAAACATATAGATCCAAATCAGCCCCTTACGAAGCAACGCATAAACTAGGGTTTAAGCTTCTGTCACTCTAGCAACCCATCATCTACTTATTACTTCCCAATGCCTTCCTCTAGGCCCAATTAATGGTGAAGTGTTATGTAGTCGACGTTCACATAACACCACTAGAGGCTAGACAACATACATCTTATCAAAATATCAAACGAATACCAAATTCACATGACTACTCATAGCAAGAATTCTCCCTTGTCCTCAGGAACGAACGTAATTACTCACAAAGCATATTCATGTTCATAATCAGAGGGGTAATAATATGCATATAGGATCTAAACATATGATCTTCCACCAATTAAACCAACTAGCATCAACTACAAGGAGTAATCAACACTACTAGCAACCTACTAGCACCAATCCCGGACTTTGAGACAAGAATTGGATACAAGAGATGAACTAGGGTTTGGAGATGAGATGGCGCTGGTGAAGATGTTGATGGAGATTGCCCTCTCCCGATGAGAGGAGCGTTGGTGATGACGATGGTGATGATTTCCCCCTTCGGGAAGGAAGTGTCCCTGGCAGAACAGCTCTGCTGGAGCTCTAGATTGGATCCACCAAGGTCCCGCCTCGTGGCGGTGGAGTCTCGTCCCAAAAAGTTCCTCTTTATTTTTTATCATTGATAGACCTCATATAGGAGAAGATGGGCATCGGAGAGCCACCAGGGGGCCCACGAGATAGGGGGCGCGCCCTAGGGGGGGCGCCCCCACCCTCGTGAGTGGGGTGTGGGCCCCCTGGCCTTCATCTTTGGCGTGGATTTTTCTTTATTTCTTTTAAGACGTTCTGTGGAGTTTCAAGACTTTTGGAGTTGCGCAGAATAGGTCTCTAATATTTGCTCCTTTTCCAGACCAGAATCCAGCTGCCGGCACTCTCCCTCTTTATGTAAACCTTGTAAAATAAGAGAGAATAGCCATAAGTATTGTGACATAACGTGAAATAACAGTCCATAATGCAATAAATATCAATATAAAAGCATGATGTAAAATGGACGTATCACCCATCACGTCCCATTCCCTTCTTCACCGCCGTCGATCGCCCGCACCGATCTCGTCGCCGGCACCACCGTGGTGAGCCTCTTGTTCTTATCTTCTTTCTGAAAGAAAAAATTCTTACTTTAGATAGATACTTGTCTAATTTTATTACTTTTATTATTGCTTGTTATTATATAGTGCGATGGATTTGGTATCCGCCCCCGTCGGCCCTCATCCTAGCTATGATTTGGATGTGGTATATATTATCTTTTTATACCTATTTGGTTCATTTATTGTTTATGACAATTATGCCGACCAACGTGACATATATTTTATTTATGTAGGAGGTAGTTGAACCAGACATTCCAACCGACCCTATTGTCGAGAGGTTAAATTTAGTTGAAGAAGAAAACAATTACTTGAAGGAAAAAATAAAAAAAATTGAGGAGGAGAAGATGATATTGGAGTTGCATGTTGTGGATGTTGTCGATGATCACAAGATCAAGATGGATGCAATGCGGTTGAAGATGAGAAAGATTAGAAAATATGCCATTCATACCGAGGCTTGGTATCATTATGCCGTTGGATCAATTGTTACCTTGGTTGTGATTATGATCACATTTGTTTTCGCATTGAAGTGTTTTACATAATTTCAATGTATGGTTTAATTAATTAGATGCTTTGGAGAGCTATATGTTGTTAGATGAGAACTATGTATGTACTTCTGTTTTAATGTGATGATGAACTTCTATTAATTTGGTCACTTAATTATCTATTCATGATGTTCTGTAATGGTTTTTGACACACTTAATTATATATAATGCACGCAGATGAACCGACAATGGATGTACGGTGACAGACACACCTCCGAGTACATTAAGGGCGTGCATGATTTTCTCGAAGTGGCTGAGGCAAACAAGCAGAATGGTTTTATGTGTTGTCCATGCCCTAAATGTGGGAATACGAAGTCTTACTCTGACCGGAAAATACTTCACACCCACCTGCTTTACAATGGTTTCATGCCACACTATAATGTTTGGACGAGGCACAGAGAAATAGGGTTATGATGGAAGACGGCGAAGAAGAAGAGGACGATGACAACTATGTGCCCCCTGAATACGGTGATGCTGCAACGGGGGAAGCTGCTGAAGATCAAGAGGAACCAGACGATGTGCCCAATAATGCTGCAACGGGCGAAGCTGCTGAAGATCATGAGGAACCAGACGATGTGCCCGATGATGATGATCTCCGCCGGGTCATTGTCGATGCAAGGACGCAATGCGAAAGTCAAAAGGAGAAGCTGAAGTTCGATCGCATGTTAGAGGATCACAACAAAGGGTTGTACCCCAATTGCGAAGATGGCAACACAAAGCTCGGTACCGTACTGGAATTGTTGTAGTGGAAGGCAGAGAATGCTGTGCCTGACAAAGGATTTGAGAAGCTACTGAAAATATTGAAGAAGAAGCTTCCAAAGGATAACGAATTGCCTGATAGTACATACACAGCAAAGAAGGTCGTATGCCCTCTAGGATTGGAGGTGCAGAAGATACATGCATGCCCTAATGACTGCATCCTCTACCGTGTTGCGTACAAGGATCTGAACGCATGCCCAGTATGCAGTGCATTGCGGTATAAGATCAGACGAGATGACCCTGGTGATGTTGACGGCGAGCCCCCCAGGAAGAGGGTTCCTGCGAAGGTGATGTGGTATGCTCCTATAATACCATGGTTGAAATGTCTGTTCAGAAACGAAGAGCATGCCAAGTTGATGCGATGGCACAGTGAGGACCGTAAGAAAGGCAGGAAGTTGAGAACACCCGCTGATGGGTCGAAGTGGAGAAAAATCGAGAGAAAGTACTGGCCTGAGTTTGCAAGTGACCCAAGGAATGTATGGTTTGGTTTAAGCGCGGATGGCATTAATCCTTTCGGGGAGCAGAGGAGCAATCACAGCACCTGGCCCGTGACTCTATGTATGTATAACCTTCCTCCTTGGATGTGCATGAAGCGGAAGTTCATTATGATGCCAATTCTCATGCAAGGCCCTAAGCAACCCGGCTACGACATTGATGTGTTCCTAAGGCCATTAGTTGAAGAACTTTTACAGCTGTGGAATGGAAACGGTGTACGTACGTGGGATGAGCACAAACAGGAGGAATTTAACCTACACGCATTGATGTTTGTAACCATCAACGATTGGCCCGCTCTCAGTAACCTTTTAGGACAGACAAACAAGGGATACCACGCATGCACACGCTTTTTAGATGAAACTAAAACTATATAACTGGACAAATGCAGGAAGAATGTGTACCTGGGCCATCGTCGATTTCTTCCGACCAACCATCAATGTCGAAAGAAAGGCAAGCATTTCAAAGGCGAGGCAGATCACCGGAAGAAGCCCGCCATGCATACCGGTGATCACGTACTTGCTATGGTCAATGATTTACACGTAATCTTTGGAAAGGGTCCCGGCGGACTAGCTGTTCCGAATGACGTTGAGGGACACGCACCCATGTGGAAGAAGAAATCTATATTTTGGGACCTACCCTACTGGAAAGACCTAGAGGTCCGCTCTTCAATCGACGTGATGCACGTGACGAAGAACCTTTGCGTGAACCTGCTAGGCTTCTTGGGCGTGTATGGGAAGACAAAAGATACACCTGAGGCACGGGAGGACCTGCAACGTTTGCACGAAAAAGACGGCATGCCTCCGAAGCAGTATGAAGGTCCTGCCAGCTATGCTCTTACGAAAGAAGAGAAAATAAAATAAAATAAGTAAAGCAACAATTTTTTTTTGAAAACTAATGGCACTAACAAAAAGTTTATTATTTTTGTGAACTAAAAGAAAAATAATTAAAAATAAACTTTAATAAAATAAATAAAAATAGCAACAGTAAGTATTTTGTTGTAAGTAGAAACAAAATAAAATAAATAAAGCAACAAAGAAAACAAAAAAATTGAAAACTAATGGCACTAACAGAAAGTTTATAATTTTTGTGACCTAAAAGAAAAAAAAATTAAAAATAAACTTTAATAAAATAAATAAAAATAGCAACAATAAGTATTTTGTTGTAAGTAGAAACAAAATAAAATAAATAAAGCAACAAAGAAAACAAAAAAGTCCCACCTACCGGGCCCCCACGGCCTGAATACGACTAGAAACCCTACCATGGGTCAGGATTCAAGCCCGCAGGAGGCCCAGTAGGCCCACAGGCACACAGCGCATGGTTAGGCCCGAAAGCCTACAATTGAGAGGAGCTCGAGAGGGTGGGCGCAGCAGCGCTTATAAACCACTCTCGAGCTCTCTCAGCTAGCGAGGTGGTACTAAACTTTTGACGCGGGGCAGCACAAGGCCTTTGGTCCCGGTTGGTGCCACCAACCGGGACTAAAGGGGTGCATTGGTCACAGTTCGTGGCACCAACCGGGACCAATGCCCCCTTTTAGTCCCGGTTGGTGCCACCAACCGGGACCAAAGGCCTCCGCTTCCCGCCCTTTGGGCTGCTGAAAAGAGACCTTTGGTCCCGGTTGGTGCCACCAACCGGGACTAAAGGGGGCCATTGGTCCCGGTTGGTTCCACGAACCGGGACCAATGCTCTCAGTATATAAGAAAACACTTGTGAAATTTTCATTCAGTTCCTCATTCTCCCGCTGCCCCGCCGCCCTCTGCCCCGTCGCCCGTGCCCGTCGCCGCTGTCGTGGTTCTAAGTCTGACAGTAATGTAGGGGGGTAGGTATGGAGAGGCAAGATCTTAGCTATGGAGTAGTTGTAAGCACACGAGGTTTACGAGTTCACGCCCTTCTTGGAGGAAGTAATAGACCTACGTCTCGGAGCCCGGAGGCGGTCGACTGGATTATGTGTGTATGAATTACAGGGGTGCGAACCCTTTACACTGAGGAGGGGGGTGGCTTATATAGAGTTCGCCAGACCCCTCCGGCTCTCGGTTATGCAGGGTTTTAAGTACATTAAGGTCGGGCGTTACTCGTAACGCTCCTAATAAAGTGCTATGATGACCATAAAAGCTACTTAATGACCGACTGTTAGCGTGCGGAGTGACTTTAGGTCTCCTGGCTGTCGAGTGGTTGGATCTTGGTCGAGTGATTGCTTCTTGGTCGGGTGTCTTCGAGTCTGTCGAGTGGAACACCTCCAAGTAGATTGAAAGGTGATTTCTTCTAGAGATGTCCTTGGGTAGGGCAGTTAGGACAGGTCCATGACCCTACCCTAGGTACATAGCTTCATCATTAGCCCCCGAATGGATCGAGGATTGAGTGAGGAAGGAGTTGAGAACTTCTCCGACTCATTTTTCATGCCATGAGCATATCTTGTTTCGGATCAATGAACCTGAGTGACGACAGCAACTTCCTTTTCAGTCGCCTTGATCCATTCTTAGTTTTTTTGTCGAGTGAGTTTCTTTACTTGAAAAGCTCCGAGTGATGGTGTGGAGGAGATCTTCCGTCTGACAAGTTGTTCTGCTACCCGTGGATTTCGTGGGATTCGAATTTTGGGAAGCGCGCGGGACGGGGGAGGCCGCAGTAATCGGATGGGATAGGGCGGAGCCGCCTCGATCTCCGCGCCACCTTTTTCTCCACGTATCGCACGCGCGACTATTGTGGGATTTGACAGGATCGTCCGGGCCTACTAGTCAGCCACTCGGAAGTAACCTCATATAAGGCGTCGGACCGGGGTTTCTTGAACAGTGCGTTCTCATTTCCTCTTCTCCTCTTCGGACTTCTTCGTTTCGCTCGCTCTCGCCCCAGCGCCGCCGCTCCGTACGTGTCTCGTTGGTGACGATGGGGAAGGAGAAGATGGTGGCTCTAGAGCGGGCGAAGAAGGCGACGGCAAAGGCAAAGGGGAAGGCGACCAGTCAGGGTGGATCTTCCTCACGAGCCAGCCTGCCGAAGGGCTGGATCCAGGGTGACTGGATACGCTCGACGATCCGCCAAGAAGACCTCGACGACCTAGCCAACGGAGGACTGATCCCCCATGGATCGGCGCGGCTTCCGGGGAAGGAATCCGAGCCGCAACCTCGGGAGGGTGAGCGCGTTCTCCTTGCCACCCACGTCGACCGTGGGTTTTCCTTGCCTCCTCACCCTTTCTTTCGGGGATTTCTGAATTTCTTTGGGGCACAACTCCACCACTTCACTCCCAACACAATCGTGTATCTCGCTGCTTTCGTGTCTTTGTGCGAGAATTTCTTGGGTTGTCGGCCTCACTGGGGTCTTTTCAAGCACATTTTCACCTGTCGTTCTCAGACGGTGAAAAAGGCCAATCCGAGTGATGAGAGAACACAAGTGATTCAGATGTGTGGGGGTCTTGGTGTTCAGATGAGAGGGAAAAGTTCCTTTCCAGCCATGATTCTTCCCGACTCGGTCCGCGGATGGCAGTCGACCTGGTTTTACTGCAAAGACCAGCCGACGCCAGGGCAGTCGACTGGCCTCCCTCCTTTTACCATGGACCAAGTGAGGAAACCCTCCTCTTTGAAGGTGATCCCGGAGGAGAAGTTGCAAGTTAAGGTGCTGGTCGAACGAGTGGTCCAGCTTATCCGTGATGGGGTCACTGGTATGGATCTCTTGGAGGTTTTCCTTCGACGGCGCATCCAGCCTCTTCAAGCTCGAGACCATCCGATGTGGATGTACTCGGGTCTTGACGACACCACTCGGATTCACCCGGAGGAGGTCGATGATGACACACTGGAGGGGTGGCTGTCGGGCATCACCGGAAACAAGGACAACCCTAGGGGAGCCAGGAGAGTTCCTCCATTCGACCAGTCCCATGAACCAAAAAAGGTCCGATTCTGAGCTTTTGATTATAACCTGAACTCACTCGCGCAGCTGTCTATACTGCGTCGACTGACTTTATTCTTCCTGCTTTCTTAGGCCCTTATCAAAATGTACTCAGTTCCCAACGGAGAGCAAGAGCAAGACCCGGAAGGAGAGGCGAGCGGCAGCGACAGTGGCGAATGGCATTCTGACAGAGAAGGGGACGAAGAAAGCGACGACTCAAGTGACGAAGAAGAAGTCGAGTCGCCTCCTCGCAGGGAGAGGCGATCCAAGCTTGACCAAGAACGACCGAGCGCCTGTGAAAAGGCGATTGCTCAGACTGGTCAGTCTTCAAAGTGCCCTCGGACATTGAGGGAGTCCTGGATTAGGGGGTGTCCGGATGGCTGGACTATACCTTCAGCCGGACTCCTGGACTATGAAGATACAAGATTGAAGACTTCGTCCCGTGTCCGGGAGGGACTTTCCTTGGCATGGAAGGCAAGCTTGGCGATACGGATATGCAGATCCCCTACCATTGTAACCGACTTTGTGTAACCCTAACCCTCTCCGATGTCTATATAAACCGGAGAGTTTTAGTCCGTAGGACAACATACACAATCATACCATAGGCTAGCTTCTAGGGTTTAGCCTCTCTGATCTCGTGGTAGATCTACTCTTGTACTACCCATATCATCAATATTAATCAAGCAGGACGTAGGGTTTTACCTCCATCGAGAGGGCTCGAACCTGGGTAAAACTTTGTGTCCCTCGCCTCCTGTTACCATCCGGCCTAGACGCACAGTTCGGGACCCCCTACCCGAGATCCGCCGGTTTTGACACCAACATTGGTGCTTTCATTAAGAGTTCCTCTGTGTCGTCGCCGTCAAGCTTGATGGCTCCCACGATCATCAATAGTGATGCGGTCCAGGGTGAAACTTGTCTCCCTGGACAGATCTCTGTCTTCGGCGTGTTTACACGGCAGGCCAATTCACTTGGCCATCTGGAGCAGATCGAAAGCTATGCCCCTGGCCGTCAGGTCAGATTTGGAAGTTTAAACTACACGGCTGACATCCGCGGGGACTCGATCTTCGACGGATTCGAGCCACTGCCGAGCGCGCCGCACTGCCACGACGAGCATGATCTAGCTCTGCCGCCTAACAGTGCCTTGAAGGCCGCACCTGCATCGGCTTCGACCCGTAATTCGGAGCCAACCGCGCCGATCGAGGATGGGTGGTTGGACGCCACCTCGGGGGCTGTGATCCTAACGGCGATCGAGCCGAACACCAGCCCCGCACTCTGCGAGACTCATGATTCCAAGGAGACGGACTCCTCTCCGGACTCCGAACCATTCGCGCCTCTGCCGATCAAATCCGATTGGACGCCGATCATGGAGTTTACTGCCGCGGACATCTTTCAGCACTCGCCATTTGGCGATATTATAAAATCACTAAAGTCTCTCTCTTTATCAAGAGAGCCCTGGCCGGACTACGGTCAGCGAGATTGGGATGCGGACAATGAAGAAATTCAAAGCCCACCCACCACCCACTTTGTAGCCACTGTCGACGATTTAACCGACATGCTCGACTTCGACTCCGCAGACATAGACGGTATGGACGCCGATGAAGGAGACGATGAAGAACCAGTGCCTATTGGGCCCTGGAACGCCACCTCATCATATGACGTATACATGGTGGACGCACCAAAAGATGACGACGAGGAGCGGAAGGACGCACCGAAGGCTTGTTCCCTCCAAAAGCAGTCAAAGCGGCGACGCAAGCGCCGCCCCAAATCCCGCCTCGACAGAAATAGCGATCACACAGACCCAGCGCTGGAGCAGGGCGAACCACTGCCGGACAACGGCAATCCGGATAATCAAACCGAACAAACAAATCCTATCAAGGATAATGGTCCAGACGACATAACGCCGGACAGACACCCGGAGCAGCAGACTGCCCGTAAAAGGCTTGTTGCCACTGCAAGGAGCCTGAAAAAGCAGAAGCAAAGGCTCAAGGCCACGCAAGACACACTCCAAATCAGATGGAGTAAAATACTCAACACTGCAGCAAGGTACGGTAACAATCGCCCCTCCAAGAGCTACCCAAAGCGGAAGCTGCTACCCGAACCCCGACAACCAAATATCAAAGCAGCCACCGGGTCGGAGAGACGACCCGTCTACCAACACAGAGCGGCATACAACGCTGCTCACAATACAATACGCGACCCAGGCGAGGGCTCGCACCCAAAGGACGGCGCAACCAGATCCATCTATGGACCACGCAAGCGCGCCCCAGCATACAATGCAACACAACAAACATCCGAACAACGCAGTACACCCAGCTACAGGGGTACCGCACACCCCCTATGTTTCACCGATGAGGTGCTGGACCACGAATTTCCAAAGGGATTCAAGCCCGTAAACATAGAGGCATACGAGGGAACAACAGACCCTGGGGTCTGGATTGAGGACTACATCCTTCATATCCATATGGCTCGAGGAGATGATCTCCACGCCATCAAGTACCTACCCCTCAAGCTCAAAGGGCTAGCTCGTCACTGGCTCAAAGGCCTCCCCGAAAGCTCCATTGGAAGTTGGGAAGAGCTCGAAGACGCCTTTTGGGCAAATTTTCAAGGGACTTATGTCCGACCTCCGGATGCGGACGATTTGAGTCATATAACTCAACAGCCCGGAGAGTCAGCCCGAAAGCTTTGGAACAGGTTTCTTACTAAACAGAACCAGATTGTCGACTGTCCGGACGCCGAAGCCTTGGCAGCTTTCAAGCATAGCGTCCGTGATGAATGGATCGCCAGACACCTCGGCCAAAATAAGCCGAGAACGATGGCCGCATTAACGAACCTCATGACCCGCTTTTGCGCGGGTGAGGATAGCTGGCTAGCCAGATGCAGCACCAGCGACCCCAGTACATCTGAAGTTAGAGATGGAAATGGGAAATCATGGCGCAACAACAATAACAAACGCCGGAATAAAGAAGACAGCACGAAGGGCACGGAAGTAAATGCCGGATTCAAAAGCTCTCGGCCAGGTCAGAAGCTGCCCCCTAAAGGCACCAGGGATGAACTGTCCAGCCTCAACAAAATTCTGGACCAAGTATGTCAGCTCCATAGTACCCCTGGTAAACCTGCTAATCATACCCACAGAGAATGTTGGGTCTTCAAGCAGTCCGGCAAGCTCAACGCCGTACATAAGGGGGAGGATACACCAAGTGAAGACGAGGACGAGCCTCCCAAGCAAGACACGGCGGAACAAAAGAAATTTCCACCAGAAGTCAAAACAGTAAACGTGTTACATGTGATCAAGGGGAAAAACAACACGGCACTCCCAGGAAAATATACCCAAGTGCTTGTCACCGCGAAGTCCTGCCATTGGTCGTCTCAACCGATCACTTTCCACCATCGCGATTACTCAGCAAGTATCCGACACGCAGGATGGGCTGCCCTGGTATTAGACCCAGTAATTGGCGGATATCACTTGACACGAGTCTTGATGGACGGCGGCAGCAGCCTAAACTTAATATATCAGGATACAATCCGCGGGATGGGGTTAGACCCAACACAAATTCTCCATAGCAATACTACCTTTAAAGGAGTAATGCCAGGCCCAGAGGCTCGTTGTACGGGCTCCCTCCTACTACAGGTTATATTCGGCTCTCCCGATAACTTCCGTCACGATCATTTAACCTTCCACATCGCTCCGTTTCAAAGTGGTTATCAAGCACTGCTTGGACACAAAGCTTTCGCTCGCTTTAATGCAATGCCACACTATGCCTCCCTCACACTCAAGATGCTCGGTCCATGTGGCATCATTTCAGTGAACGGAAATATCAAGCGATCTCTGCGCGCCGAAGAGAGTGCGGCTGCCGTGGCAGCCGCACACTAAAGGCGCCCGGACCAGTGAAAGCATCCAAATAGGTCGTCAAGACCTCAGACACAACTAATCAAGTCCGGCGCCGCTATTTATACTGAATAAGTGGTCACACCCCTATTTGTCAATACAAGGGGCTCAACGCGCGCAGACAAGTGGCAATTTCTTATCATCTTGAATTATACATGGTTTCTTTAAAAACTATCCTTTTGCATAACAACTTTTTCACTTAACTTCCTCTATTTTACAGACGATCATCGTGCTACACCCGTCCAGGATACGGCACAACGGAGATAGAGGCGCAGACGTGCAGCAGGGACCCGCTCCAAGGATTCTTTTTAGATTAAGACCATGCGTAAACCTTTTTTACTATCTCTTGTTGATACATATCCACCGTTGAGAAGGATGCTGACGTCTTGGCATGTGGCCACGCCAGAACAATGCACGTACCTGGACACAAGGGGCTTCTTACAAAGGCCATTATTTAGGCCCGGTTTATACCACAAAGTCCGAATACCTTAGGGAGTGTTCGGCGTCGCGAGTTTGGCCCTATATGCATCAGCTCCGAATCATTGTCTTTGGTCAAATGTTGGGTTTGCCCGGCTCCTGTGTTTTGGTGCCTTACGTTCCGCTTTACCGGCTAAGGTAGCACCAGGAGAACTACTGCGATTGTGCCCTGGTTCATCCGGACGAGCACCTCAGTAGAGAAAGCCGAAAACTGACTGTCATGATATAGCGTGAGACTGGTCAACCACTCGATGACCTGTGGGAATGTTAGAATTCCTCCGCCTTAACGAAGGGCCGTTTTCCGGCCAGGCATGTACGCACCCCGGAATCGGGAGAGTGCGGAGCCACCAGGGGCTATCTAGTAGCCCCACTGTCAAACTCCTATGGCTAAGTGAAAGTGCTAAAGCATTATAGTCCGGTTGCCTCGCTCGCTCCGCTATCACCTCCTTAATAGGACCAAGACGTTGGGTTAAGTGTGAACGCGTGTTTTTGCGAGCACCTCCGCATTATATGCGTGGGGGTTGAAGCCGACGACTGCAATCTTTCAGGTTATACACATGTATACATAAACGGCCGCCCAGGAGGCATCATATTACTTTCAGGCAAAAGTATAAAAATAGCCTTATAAAAATTTATAAAAGCATTTCGCTTACAATGAGATTACATATCACTCAAACATAATATTTTTTGAGCACTGGGTCTCTATCAAACGGGCACCCTCAAGAACTTCTTCAAAGTAGTGCTCAGCAGCCTTTCGACCTATAGCCGAATCCCGCGCTGCAACATTGGTAGCATCCATCTCCGCCCAGTATGCCTTAACACGGGCAAAGGCCATCCGTGCGCCCTCTATGCACGCCGACCTCTTCATCGCATTAATGCGCGGCACCACGTCAAGGAACTGCTGCACCAAGCTGAAATAGCTGTTCGGTTTTGACCTTTCCGGCCATAGCTGATCCACAACAGACCTCATGGAGAGTCCGGACAACCTATTTAGTTCGGCCCATTCGGCTAATTGGTCAGTCAATGAAAGTGGACGCTCGGGAGAATGGAATTGTCTCCAAAACAGCTGGTCTACTTCACGGTCCGTCTGACCCTGGAAGTACTTGGTCGCATCAGCAGCGCTCGCCGCCAAATCCATATACACATCCTCCGAACTCCACAGCCGATCCAGAGGGGCATACCGTGGATCTTCGAACTTCTTCCGCAACATAAAGGATTTCCCAGCTACAATATCTCCAGCTTCCCGCAGCTCCTCCTTCTTTGCCCTCATAGCAGAACGGAGGTCTTTTCTCGTCGCAGCAGCCTTCTCAAAGTCCGATGCCTTCGCTTGGTTTTCCTTTTCAAGAACCCGGCAACGGTCGGCGGCGGCTTTTAATTCCATGGCCATCTTGGCCATCTTGTCTCGGCTCTCGCCATGCGCAGCCTTCTCGGCTTGCAACTCTTCGGCCGCCTTCAAAGCAGCCGCATTACCCAACCTCGCTTGTTCCTTGGCTCGGGCAAGTTCTGCCCGCAAGGCTTCAATAGTGGCAGCTCCATCTGCAGTCACAACATATTAAAGATGCTGGCATCATGCTGCTCTTCCTATTGTGGCGTTTACCAGATAATGACACTTACCCTGTGCCTCGTCAAGCCTTTTGTTAACAAGCTCGATGTCGGCGTCTGCCGCATCCAACTGCCGTTCTAAATGGGCAAACTCGCTAGTCCGGCTAGCCACCGGAGCTTCCATCACCTGCACATAGAGGCAGTATGGTTATTACCTGGGAATATGATCCTCTGTTCGTCGTCGTTTCCGACGACAACCAGAGTCTCAGGGGCTACTATCTACACAGGGCACACCTAGCATGTGCAGGACTATCATACATTCTTTTACGTACCTCAAAGCCTGTCAGTAGACTCATAAAAGCTTCATGCAATCCGCTTTCGGCGGATGATATTCTCTCCATCACCGTATTCATCAGCACACGGTGTTCATCTGAGATGGCCGCTCGCCCCACCAACTCCCTCAGAACATCCGATCACACACTAGACGGTGCCGGACTCTTTTGTCTGCTCTCTTCAGGAGCCGGAAACTGCGAGCTTCGGGGGTCAATGGGATTATCTTCTGGCCTCACCGGACTCGGAGAGGCCCTCCGTGACGACACTTCAGGGTCGCCCGCTTCCGGAGCGGAGGAGTCTGGAGGAGGCATTTCGCTCTCCATCATCTCTGGAAGAAGATCCCCCGAAGACGAGCTCATTTTAGAGGGGCTAAGGCCCGAACTGCAAAAATATATGCGGTGGTTATCTTCTCAGAAGAAAAAGATGGCATATCTGTACTATTAAAGTATTTCGAATCACTTACGACTCGTGGGAGAATTGATCCCCCCGTGGACTTTGTGCGGCAACGGCGCCCCCAAGGTAGGACCCTCTGTGGGAGACTTCTTCTCCCGTTTGGAATCTTCGGCTTCTGAATCCCCGGCCGTAGTCCTTTTCCTCTTCTGGTAGTCTTCCTTCATGGAGACGCTCGCTCCCTCGGCTAGAATGGGAAGCGTTGGGGGGCCGCGCCCGCCCGCATTATCCTCCACAGTATCATCCTTCAAGGGCTCCGGGCAAGGTGCGGTCTGGAGCATCTTTTCCAATACCGGATTTTCCAAACCCTCAGGGAGGGGGGCCGAACACCGAATCAACTTTGCCTTTGTTAGCCAGTCCTGGTCAAAAAGCAAACTCTCAGAAATAACTTCGTAACAAAGGAGAGATAGTATGTTCGGCCGGAAGATGCCTTACCTGTTCGGCGGCGCGGTTACTACTCAGGCCAACGTCCTTGGTGATTTCCGGACACTCCACCTGAGGTCCGAAGAATGACTTGTACATCTCCTCGTGCGTCAGGCTGAGAAAATTTTGAATGACACGCGGTCCCTCGGGATTGAACTCCCATAGGCGAAGAGGTCAGTGTTTGCAAGGCTGGACTTGACGAACCAGCATAACTTGTATTACCGCAACCAAACTGAAATCTCCATTGAGGAGATCGCGAATGCGGCTTTGCAGTATAGGCACATCCTTGGCTGGACCCCAGCTCAGACCTCTGCTGATCCATGACATCAGTTGTGGTGGAGGGCCCGAGCGGAAAACAGGGCGGCCGCCCACTTGTCACTTCTAGGAGCCGTGATGTAGAACCACTCCTGTTGCCACAATTCAGACACCTCTGGGATGGAATCTTTGGGCCACGGAGCTCCCACCATCTTGCGTATTGAGGCACCTCCACACGCTGCATGTTGCCCCTCGATCATCTTCGGCTTCACTTCAAAGGTCTTGAGCCATAGGCCAAAGTGAGGGGTAACCCGGAGGAAGGCCTCGCACACGACAATAAATGTCTTGATATGAAGAAAAGAGTCCGGAGCTAGATCATGGAAGTCTAGCCCGTAATAAAACATCAGACCCCTGAAAAAAGGATTTAGAGCAAGGCCTAGACCTCGGAGGAAGTGGGAGACGAACACGACGTTCTTGTTGGGTTTGGGGGTTCGAACGGCCTGTCCTCGAGGAGGCAGCCGATGCAAAATCTCGGCGGTCAGATATCTGGGCTCATCAACTTTTTGATGTCTTCTTCCGTGACGGAGGAAAGGCACCCATTGGCCTTGAAGGCTAGATCCGGACATGACTGAAGGTTCGGAGCACCTGACCTAAACTTCGGGCGTTTGAGCTTGAGGTGGGGGAAGGATTCGATTGAGCACGGGAGGGAGAAATAAAAGCCTTGTCCCCTTTATAAAGAGGGTGAATATCAAGTGTCCTCTCCGTGTCCGTTTGGACTTGCCTATGATCTAGGAGTCCTAGAAGCGGTTGGGTTACCCACACCCGCATTGATGAGAATCCCGGAATAAGGGGACACGATCTCTGCTTTAACAAGACATGCCGAGGAAACCGCCTCGCATGACGCGCTGAGGTAGGATAATGAAACGACTCGGATAAAGGCTTGGTCGTGGTGTGTCACATTACGGAATACGTCAGCAGATTAGATTTGTGTAAATATTATTCTATCTATGGCAATATGTGGAAACTTATTTTGCAGAGCCGGACACTATATTTGTGTTCAAAATCTTCTATGAAGTACTTGGAGGAGGAACCCGCCTTGCAATGCCGAAGACAATCTGCGCGCCGGACTCGTCGTCATTGAAGCCTAGTTCAGGGGCTACTGAGGGAGTCCTGGATTAGGGGGTGTCCGGATGGCCGGACTATACCTTCAGCCGGACTCCTGGACTATGAAGATACAAGATTGAAGACTTCGTCCCGTGTCTGGGAGGGACTTTCCTTGGCGTGGAAGGCAAGCTTGGCGATACGGATATGCAGATCTCCTACCATTGTAACTGACTTTGTGTAACCCTAACCCTCTCCGGTGTCTATATAAACTGGAGAGTTTTAGTCCGTAGGACAACATACACAATCATACCATAGGCTAGCTTCTAGGGTTTAGCCTCTCTGATCTCGTGGTAGATCTACTCTTGTACTACCCATATCATCAATATTAATCAAGCAGGACGTAGGGTTTTACCTCCATCGAGAGGGCCCGAACCTGGGTAAAACTTCGTGTCCCTCGCCTCCTGTTACCATCCAGCCTAGACGCATAGTTCGGGACCCCCTACCCGAGATCCGCCGGTTTTGACACCGACAGACATCTTCACCAACCCCAACTGAAAAAGCGTCAAAGCATCTCAAAGTTCCAGAGCAGAAGCCTCGGAAGGCGTTGCCGAAGATTAAGATTAACATCCCCGCCGCTTCTGCGTGAGTGTCTCCCTTTGTATTCACTCGACGCTCTGTGTTGTTTATTTTTTCTTGATTTAACCATACGAACTTTGGAACTGGCAGCGCTGCTACTTCCGGGACCTCAGCTTACAGGGATGAGGATGAGGTAATGGAGGATGCAGTCACTTCCAATCTGGGTATGATTTCTGTCATTCTGTCTTTATTTGGTCGACTCAACTGCAATGTGTACCATTGGGTGATGTGATTTTGGCGATTGATCTTTGAACAGCTCCTAACATTATTGACCTCCCCGACGATGATGATGAAGAGCCTGAGAGGCCTTTGACGAGGAAAAATAGGAAAGCTCCTGCAAGCAGGGTGCCACAGTCGACGCCGATGGCGGAACCAGTCGTTCAGGACGCTGGTGATGCCAATCGGGGTTCTGTTACCTTTGCCGTACCATTGTCGAGTGCCATGACTTCTTCATCGACTGCTCAAGCTCCTGCCGACCCACCTTTAGTTTTTGCGATCCATCATGTCCCAGAGGACGAAGTGAATGCTGCCAAGGAAGCCATACGCCAGGCGGGCATTATGATGGAGAAGATGAAGGCGGTGCGGGACGCCAGTCAGGCCGCCTATGACGCCAGCTCGGCTCTCCAAAGCAATGTGCAGGTTAGTTGGTCACCGCTTGTTCTATTAAGATATGCTATCTGAAGACTCTCTTTCCGAAAATCTTTGCATCTGTACACCCACTGGGTGTGTCGATTGAATTTTTGGACTAGTGGGGGCACGCTGAGTGCACCCACTGGGTGTAGTCCCCGAGACTACGGTGGACTGCTGGCAGTCGACTGTAGTCTTTGTATTTTGATTCTTTCGCTCGATCTGGCCTGGACGTGTCGAGTGTAAACCGAACCGGTGGGGGCACGCAAAGTGCACCCACTGTGTGTAGTCCCCGAGACTATGGTGGACTGCGGGCAGTCGACCGTAGTCTTAGTATTTATTGTCTTTGTCGTTTTTCGCTATAAAATAACTTCCCCTCCCTGATTGCAAAAATCTTGTGATCTTGGAGCTCGCTTTGCTGACTTGGAGAAACAACAGATCCAGCTAAATCTTCACTTGGAATTGGCCAAGACAGAGCTAAAAAAGGCCAAGGACGACGCCAATGGTAAGACGAGCTTCTCGACTGGTTTGTCTTAGGCTTGAGTACCCTTCTGCTCTTTCTGAATCAAGCACCATTTCTTTGCAGAAAAATTGAATGAAGCTCTGACGAAGAAGGATCGGGATTTGGCTGCTGCTCAAAAGAAAGCTGACGACAGAACCGCTCTGGCTGAACAGAAACTGGCTTCAGTTGGCCAATTGGAAGAAGAGAACGCCAAGATGAAATCTGCCCTGAACGAAGCCAACAAGGAGGTCACGCGCTTGAAGAAGGACAAGGTCAACCTGAACGAGAAGATGGAAGGCATCGCTCGCAGGAGGGACGATCTGGAGAGCTATCTGAAGAGCCTTGCCAAGAAGTTGTTCATCAAGCTTGAAGGCATACATTTTGTTCCGACTGATGTTTTTTTTGTCGACTCAGCATACGAAAATTGACTTATCCTTGGATCGTGAATGTAGAGTTTTGCCAGAACTTCGAGGAGGAAACTGGGCGGATTGAGCCAGGTTTGGACCCCATGAACTCTCCCGTGAAAGATGAAACTGCCATGAATCTGCTCCGACTGGAATCCCGCATCGATGGTGTTGTGGACTACTTGGCTCGACTGAAGGTTGCCACGTCACGGATCGACACGGCACTTTGGCCAGGGGCCACGCTCCAGAATGATCTCGAGTCTCTGATGACTCGACTTAACGTGATCCCTGGTCGAGTGCAGGAGTGGAAGAAATCTTCTGCACGGTGTGGTGCTGATGTGGCTCTGTCTTTGGTTCATGTCCACTGCAAGGAGGTGCGACAAGATAAGCTGGCAGCAATCAAGGTCGCCAACACCCAGAGGCGTGACTTCTGATCTTTTATGGAGACTTTTATTGCTGCAGCCACTCGGATCGCCGACATCGTAGACCTGGACGAGTTCGTCGAGCCTGCTAGTCCTCCTCCTGCGGAGTGAACAAACTTTTATGTCCCACCTTAAATTTGCCTCGGAATGCCGAGTGGTTTTTGTAACCGTTAAACTCTTTCGGGCTGAATGCCCGAGCACTTTGATCTGTGGTCTGGAACCTTTAGGATTTATCTGAACTTGGTTTATTGTTGAATATCTTCATGAATTCTCCGTCGAGTGGAACTCATTCTTCACTCGAGACAACTTTTGTATTTGTGGCGCAACTCCGAAGGAGAAGGTAGCAGTCGACCTGCACCTCGTTGTCCTTGCGGGTCAGGATGGAGCACATGTTGCATTTGTGGCGAAGCTCCGAAGGAGAAGGTGGCAGTCGACCTACACCTCGTCGTCCTTGCGGATTGGGATGTGTTTCGTACTTAGGCGAGTACTGGACTGCAGCTAAGTCTCCGAGTGGGAGGGTCGCTCTCCACTCGGTAGGATTTTTCAAACTTAGGCGAGTACTAGACTGCAGCTAAGCCCCCGAGTGGGAGGGCCGCTCTCCACTCGGTAGGATTTTTCAAACTTAGGCGAGTACTGGACTGCAGCTAAGCCCCTGAGTGGGAGGGTCGCTCTCCACTCTGTAAGATTTTCAAACTTAGGCGAGTACTGGACTGCAGCTAAGCCACCGAGTGGGAGGGTCGCTTTCCACTCGGTAGGATTTCAAACTTAGGTAAGTACTGGACTGCAGCTAAGCCCCCGAGTGGGAGGGTCGCTCTCCACTCGGTAGGATTTTTCAAACTTAGGCGAGTACTGGACTGCAGCTAAGCCCCCGAGTGGGAGGGTCACTCTCCACTCGGTAGGATTTTTCAAACTTAGGCGAGTACTGGACTGCGGCTAAGCCCCTGAGTGGGAGGGTCGCTCTCCACTCGGTAGGATTTTTCAAACTTAGGCGAGTACTGGGCTACAGCTAAGCCCCCGAGTGGGAGGGTCGCTCTCCACTCGGTAGGATTTTTCATACTTATGCGAGTACTGGACTGCAGCTAAGCCCCCGAGTGGGAGGCTGGCTCACCACTCGGTAGGATTTTCAAATACTTAGGCGAGTACTGGTTCGCAGCTAAGCCCCCCGAGTGGGAGGCTGGCTCACCACTCGGTAGGATTTTCAAACACTTAGGCGAGTACTGGACTGCAGCTAAGCCCCCGAGTGGGAGGCTGGCTCACCACTCGGTAGGATTTTCAAACACTTAGGCGAGTACTGGACTGCAGCTAAGCCTCCGAGTGGGAGGCTGGCTCACCACTCAGTATGATTTTCAAACACTTAGGCGAGTACTGGACTGCAGCTAAGCCCCCGAGTGGGAGGCTGGCTCACCACTCGGTAGGATTTTCAAACACTTAGTCGAAACGAGTTCGCAGCTAAGCCCCCGAGTGGGAGGCTGGCTCACCACTCGGTAGGATTTTCAAACACTTAAGCGAAACGGGTTCGCAGCTAAGCCCCCGAGTGGGAGGCTGGCTCACCACTCGGTAGGATTTTCAAACACTTAGCCGAAACGGGTTCGCAGCTAAGCCTCCGAGTGAGAGGCTGGCTCACCACTCGGTAGGAAATTATTTTTACAAACTTAGGCGAAACGGATTCACAGCTAAGCCACCCACTGGGGATTTCTCACGCAAACAAAAACAATAACAATCACTGGGAAAATTATAACGCTCTTGTCTTTGATAAGTAAACTACAGAAGTTTTTCATATTACATCTCATCTGAGTGAGAATTCAAGTATAAAAGGGGCGGAGCAGCTCTGCATTCCAGGCTCGTGGCTCATCAATCTAGCGATCGACATTATAGAGGTGGTACGCTCCATTGTGGAGGACTCTGGTGACTATGAAGGGACCTTCCCAAGTAGGAGCGAGTTTGTGTGGTTTCTGTTGATCCACTCCGAGGACCAAGTCTCCTTCTTGGAAGGCTCGACTCTTCACATTTCTGACATGGAATCGACGCAAGTCTTGCTGATAGATGGTCGATCGGATCATGGCCATTTCTCTTTCTTTTTCCAGGAGGTCGACTGCATCCTGCCGGGCTTGTTCTGCTTCATCTTCAGAGTGGAGCTCGACTCGGGGTGCGTTGTGAAGCAGGTCACTCGGCAAAACTGCTTCGGCTCCATAGACTAGAAAGAATGGGGTTCTTCCAGTCGATCGGTTCGGGGTTGTCCTCAATCCCCAAAGAACTGATGGAAGCTCATCGACCCATGCACCTGCTGCGTGCTTGAGATCGCGCATCAGTCGGGGTTTCATCCTTTGAAAATTAAGCCGTTTGCTCTTTCCGCTTGTCCATTCGACTGGGGGTGAGCGACTGAAGCGTAGTCGACTCGTGTGCCCTGAGAGGCGCAAAAGGCTCTGAATTTGTCAGAATCGAAGTTTGACCCATTGTCAGTGATGATGTTGTGCGGAACTCCATATCTGAATATCAACTCTCTGATGAAACTGATAGCAGTGCAAGCATCAAGATTCTTGATAGGCTTAGCTTCAATCCATTTGGTGAACTTGTCGACTGCTACTAGCACATGAGTGAAGCCACTCCTGCCCGTTCTCAGTGGTCCAACCATGTCCAGTCCCCAAACAGCGAAGGGCCAGACGAGTGGAATGGTTTTCAGGGCTGACGCGGGTTTGTGCGACATATTGGAGTAAAATTGGCATCACATTTGTCGACTATCTCTTTCGCCATTTCATTCGCCCTTGGCCAGTAGAATCCCGCTCTGTATGCTTGAGCCACAATGGTCCGAGAAGACGCATGATGACCACAGGTCCCCGAGTGGATATCATCAAGGATTATTTGACCTTCTTCTGGTGTTATACACTTCTGACTGACTCCAGTCGCGCTTTCTCTATACAATTGTCCCTTTATGACTGTAAAGGCCTTGGATCGACGGATGGTCTATCGAGCCTCTTCTTCGTCCTCTGGGAGTTCTTTCCTTAGGATGTACGTGATGTACGGTACCGTCCAGTCGGGAGTGATGACCAAAACTTCCATGATCAGGTGGACCACAGCTGGAACTTCAACTTCAATCGGATCCGTGGCACTTTTTGGCTACGGGGCTTCTTCAGTGAAGGGATCCTCCTGAACTGATGGTGTGTGGATGTGTTCCAAAAACACATTGCTGGGAATGGCTTCTCTTTTGGAACCTATTTTCGCCAAATCATCAGCTGCTTGATTTTTCAGTCGGGGTATGTGATGAAGTTCTAACCCCTCGAATTTCTTCTCCAGCTTTCTCACTGCATTGCAATAACCAGTCATGGCCGGACTTCTGACGTCCCACTCCTCCATCACTTGATTAACCACCAAATCTGAGTCACCATAGACCATGAGGCAACGGACGCCGAGTGAAATGGCCATGCGCAACCCATATAAAAGTGCTTCATATTCTGCTTCGTTATTGGAGGAATCAAAGTGGATTTGAAGAACATATATGAGCTTATCTCCTCAGGGGGAGACCAATACTACCCCGGCACCGGAACCATTCAGCATTTTGGAACCGTCGAAGAACATGGTCCAATGCTCCGAGTGAACCTGAGTCGGCAGTTGTTGTTCAATCCACTCGGCGACGAAATCTGCTATTGCTTGGGACTTGATAGCTTTCTTTGCCTCAAACTTCATATCTAGAGGAAGGAGTTCAATCGCCCATTTTTTCACTCAACCAGTTGCATCTCTGTTGTGCAGGATCTCTGACAATGGAGCGTTGCTGACGACTGTAATGGAATGATCAGAGAAGTAGTGAGCAACGTTCTTTGTGGTCATATAAATACCATATACAAGCTTCTGATAATGAAGATATCTTTGCTTCGACGGGGTCAAAACTTCAGAAACATAATATACTGGGCGCTGAACTTTGAAGGCTTTTCCTTCTTCTCCCCTCTCGACCGTAAGTACCGTACTGACGACTTGTCCTGTGGCTGCGATGTAAAGCAGCAAAGGATCTTTGCTGATTGGGGCAGCAAGCACCGGCTGGGTGGAGAGCAGAGCTTTGAGCTCTGCAAACGCTGCATTAGCTTCAGGAGTCCACTCGAACTTGTCTGACTTCTTCATCAATCGGTAAAGAGGCAATGACTTTTCTGGATTAGCGTCGATTCCCCGTTCGGAAACGAGAAAACCGAGTAACTTTCCGCCAGGAACTCCGAATGTGCACTTTGATGGATTAAGCTTGATATCATACCTCCTGAGGTTGGCAAAGGTTTCAGCAAGGTCAGTCAGCAGGTCGGAACCCTTCCATGACTTGACCACAATATCATCCATGTATGCTTCCACATTCCGACTGATTTGAGTGAGCAAACACTTCTGAATCATCCTCATGAATGTGGCTCCGGCATTCTTGAGGTCGAATGGCATGGTAACATAACAGAAGCACCCGAATGGAGTAATGAAAGCTGTTTTGATCTCGTCAGGTCCATACAGACGGATCTGATAGTACCCGGAATAGGCATCTAAAAAAGACAGTCGCTCACATCCCGCAGTCGAATCGACTATCTGGTCGATGCGGGGAAGAGGAAAATGATCTTTTGGGCAGGCCCGATTGATATGTTTAAAGTCAATGCACATGCGAAGTGACTTGTCCTTCTTGGGGACCATGACAACATTGGCGAGCCACTCGGAGTGGTAAATCTCTCGGATGAACTCCGCTGCTAAGAGCCGAGCCACCTCCTCACCAGTAGCCTTTCTCTTCTGGATGGCGGACCGTCGGAGATGTTCTTTGACGGGTTTCACTTTTGAGTCGACTCATAGGCGGTGCTCAGCCAGCCCCCTGGGAACACCCGGCATGTCAGAAGGCTTCCATGCGAAGATGTCCCAATTCTCACAGAGGAACTGGATGAGCGCTTCTTCCTATTTGGAGTCGAGTGTTGTTGAGATATGAGTCGGAGCAGCACTGGGATCGGTCGGGTGAATGTGAACCAGCTTCGTTTCACCAGACGACTGAAAAGCTGATTCTATAGCGGGCTTCTTGGCTCGCAACAAATCACTCGGGTCTGCAGTCTTCTGGTACTCCTGCAGCTCCACCACCGCCATCTGAGCATCAGCGATCTTTGAGCCTTTCTGAAAACACTCTTATGCTTTCTTCCAATTGTCCGTAACAGTGATCACACCTTTGGGACCAGGCATCTTCAATTTGAGATACACATAACATGGTCGAGCCATGAAGCATGCGTAAGCTGGCCTGCCCAAAATAGCATGATAAGCACTCTGGAAATCCACAATTTCGAATGTCAACTTTTCTTTGCGGTAATTCTTGGAATCACCGAAAACCACATCAAGAGCTATTTGGCCGAGTGACTCAGCCTTCTTCCCAGGAATGACTCCATGGAAACTCATGTTGCTGGTACTGAGTGTGGACATCAGAATGCCCATCCCTTTCAATGTCTCAGCATATAGTATGTTCAAACCAATGCCACCATCCATCAAGACTTTGGTCAGTCGAGTGCCTTCAACAACTGGGTCGACCACCAAAGCTTGCCTCCCAGGGGTGGCAATGTGCATTGGGTGATCGGACTGGTCGAATGTGATGGCAGTCTGAGACCACTTCAGATAACTGGGTGTCGCTGGAGCAACCATATTCACCTCACGGTTGATAACTTTCAGTCGACTTTTGCTTTCAACATCAGCAAAAATCATCAAGGTGGAATTGACCTAGGGGTATCCATCATCACTGTCTTCCTTGTCCTCAACTTTGTCCGACTCCTTTTCCTTATCTTTGGGTTGTTTGCCTTGGAACTGCTGGATCAAGAGCCGACACTGTCGAGTGGTATGTTTCAGGTAAATGAGCTTACCCTCTTCATCTTTCTTGGTGTGGATGTGACATGGCAAATCCAACACATCATTTTCGTCTTGGTCTTTAACTTTCTTGGGGTCCCAAGGCCCTTTGGGTTTCCCCTTAAACTTTCCTTGAGTTACAGCCAAGGCTTCCCTAGGAGCAGCTGGCTCGGCTTTCCGCTTCTGTTTCCGATTGGAATTTCCTCCTCCGGTTTCTTGGGCGATTGACTTGTGCTTGCCACTTCGGAGTCGATCCTCATCTTCACCATTAGCGTACTTGGTGGCAATCTCCATCATCCGATTCAGAGACATGTCTCCGGTTCGACTGAATTTTAGATTCAGTTCTTTGTACTTGATGCCTTCCTTGAAGGCACAGACTACTTGGTGATCAGGCACATTCTCTACCGTGTGATATAACGTGATCCATCTCTGGATGTAATCCCTCAAAGTTTCATTCGGCTTCTGCATGCAAGACCGCAGTTCCGTCAGCCCTGCCGGTCGCTTGCATGTTCCTTCAAATGTGGTGACAAACACTCGGGCGAGATCTTCCCAAGTGTAAATGCTGCTGGGTGCTAACTGATTCAGCCACGCTCTGGCCGAGCCCTCCAACATGAGAGGCAGGTGCTTCATGGCCACTTCATCATTGTCACCGCCAATCTGGACAGCCACTCGGTAGTCTTCAAGCCAAGTATCGGGCTTGGACTCACCAGTGAACTTACTAACTCCAGTCGCCAACCTGAAGTTGGGAGGAATCATAGCGGCCCTGATGGCTGTACTAAAGCACTCTGGCCCCGAAACATGTACTCTGCTGCTGGTAGGAGCATCTCTATCGTGACCTTCTCGGTGAGCTCTGTTCCTGTCGACCAAACCTTGAACGAGAATGGATCTCGCATAAAAGCCTGGTTCCCTGGGGCCGACTGGAATCCTTCGCCCAACACTATGAGGGCGCATGTCATCCTGCTGTCGAGGCACATACGATCCACTCCTCGGGGGAGGGGTGGGCACTCGACGTCGATCGTCACGATAGAATCGGTGATCATACTGCTCATGGTTTCCGTACTGATCACGCCAGTCCCCATGTCCCTCACGCCTCGGGGGCGATCTTGGGCTATGAGCCGACTGGACTGTTTCTGTAGCAATGGATCTGCTATGAATCATGTTCCACAACTGAGAAACAGCGGAATTCTGGTCTCCTGCTGCCCGGAGTAACGCTCTGATCTGCAGCAAGCCTCTGCCAGCCTCTGACTGGGAAGGCTGAATCGACTCTGCTATACGGGCTGCAGCTGCTAAATTCTGAATCAGAGTTTGATATACCTGCGGGGGCGGAAAGAGCTGACGTCGACTGGATTCTGGAACCCGTTGTTGCGCACGCTCGTCGAGTGCTCACTGGAGATTCTCCAGTCGAGTGCGCTCAGCCAAGTTTGCCAAGCGCGCGTCCTCCAAGGCACGAGCCTTGGAGGTTTCTCCAACGATAGGAGTGTGCAGTGCATCCATGTTCTGGCGACGAAGTTCTTCTCTCTGCAGCGACGTGAGAGGCTCGGGGAGATATTCCTCATGGGGACGCGACGGCTCGCCTCCACCTGCACCTCCGTTGGTGCAGGGAAAATCAAGAGGACTGCGCGGTCCATCGACCATCAGAACCTCCGCCGCCGGATCACTTCTGTCGCACTCGGATGCGGTCTCTATGGAGCCAGTCGAACAGGCTGTAGAGGGATTCGTCGGGCTCGATCGCCACGACTTGAGGGGTGGCCGACTGGTGTGCCACCGCGTGTCTCACCCACCGCTGAAGTCTCGACCAACCGGAGAGCTTGCGCCGGCGGGAAGTAGGGAGGGAGGACAACACAGGGCCGACCGATAATGGGTCGACGGTTGCCGCAAGAGGACGCCGCGAATGCACGCGCGAAAGTGCGTTGCCCCGCGGACAGGGAGTGTGTCAACGTCGAGCGGAGCCTCCTGAAGCCAAGCGGAGTCGTCGGTGATGAACGTGAGCGCGCCGAGACGGATCTCGCGGCCCTCCACCAAAACTCCGCCAGAAACCATGATGATTTGGATCGGAAAAGATCACAACTCCTCCAACAAATCGCTAAGACACCGGCCCCACGGTGGGCGCCAACTGTCGTGGTTCTAAGTCTGACAGTAATGTAGGGGGGTAGGTATGGAGAGGCAAGATCTTAGCTATGGAGTAGTTGTAAGCACACGAGGTTTATGAGTTCAGGCCCTTCTTGGAGGAAGTAATAGCCCTACGTCTCGGAGCCCGGAGGCGGTCGACTGGATTATGTGTGTATGAATTACAGGGGTGCGAACCCTTTACACTGAGGAGGGGGTGGCTTATATAGAGTTCGCCAAACCCCTCCGGCCCTCAGTTATGCAGGGTTTTAAGTACATTAAGGTCGGGCGTTACTGGTAACGCCCCTAATAAACTGCTATGATGACCATAAAAGCTACTTAATGACCGACCGTTAGCGTGCGGAGTGACTTTAGGTTTCCCGGCCGTCGAGTGGTTGGATCTTGGTCGAGTGATTGATTCTTGGTCGGGTGTCTTCGAGTCTGTCGAGTGGAACACCTCCAAGTCGATTGAAAGGTGATTTCTTCTAGAGATGTCCTTGGGTAGGGCAGTTAGGACAGGTCCATGACCCTACCCTAGGTACATAGCTTCATCAGCCACCGCCGTCGTCACCCCCGCCCATCGTCGCCGCCCCCGTCGCCGCGCGACACCCCGCGCCGTCGCCGTCCGCCTCACCGCACCGCCCCGACGCCGTCGCCGCCCCGCTCCACCGCTGCCCCGACCTCGCCGCCTCGACGCCACCGCTGCCCCGCGTCGCCCCAACGCCATCCCTGCCCCACGCGCCACCGCCTCTGCCTCAGGCCGGTCCCGACCCCTCCCCGCGCCCGTCGTCGCTGTCGCTCTGGGGAAGCACCACGCCGGCTCTCGCGACCCGTTCATCCCCAAGGCCGTTCGTCCGCCATCACACTGATTCCGGCCGGCGACCTCGACCCCTCCCCGCGCTGTGAGCCCCTGCCTCCTCCCCTTTCCTTCTCATTGCCGTCCCCGCATGCCATCCGTAAGCGCCGCCGCCAACCATCGTCGCCGTCGCCGACCACCGCGGCCTATTTTTCATTTTTTTTGTTAAGATGTATGTATGTATGTTCACTGTATATATAATGCTCTGTATATGCTGTATAATGTTCTTTATATGTTCATATGTAACATTTAAGATTATATGTTCATATGTAACATTTAAGAAAAAAAGTGTTGTGTTGGAGAAGAAAAGAGGAAGAAGGAAGAAGGAAGAAGAAGGAAGAAGAAGGAAAAGAAGGAGCGTGTATATGTCCTTTTTTAGATTTTTTGTTTTTTGCATTTTTATAAAAATGTATATATGTATGTATGTTCTCTGTATATATATATATATGTTCATTTATGCAAAAGATAGATTTTTAGAAAAGTTAGGATTTTTTTTCTGTTCATAGATTTTTTTGGTGATATTAATTATTGTAGAATATGCAAATGTTTGTATATTCATATGAAAAATGCATTAGGCAAAACCTTTACTTTTTTTCTAAATTTTCTATTTGAACATTTTTTTAAACAAGCAATACTACTTCATGTATTTTGTCAGAAACTTGCTAAGTGATATTAATAAGGAAGAAGAAGAAAAAGAATGAGAGGAAAAAGGAAAATAAGAAGAGGAAGAAAGGAGAAGAAGAGGAGAGGAAGAAGAGGAGAAATAAATAAGAAGAAAAAAAGAAGAAAAAGAAGAGGAGAAGATTCTATTTTCTCTTCTTCGTCTCTTTTTTTTCTTCTTTTTTTCTTCAATCTTCTCCTCTATTAATATCTTCTTCTCCTCTTTTTATTTCTTCCCCGTCTTCTTATTTTTTATCGGATATGTCATTGTCAATATACCGGTGTCCCGATAACTTCAACACGAGGGGGGTTCGACCTACCCCCTCCCCGATAACATTATTTTCCCATGTATGTATGCAAAAGTTACATTTTTAGAAAAGTTTTATATATCTAGCTAGGAAAGGAAGAAGAAGAAAAATAATGAGAGGAAAAAGGAAAATAAGAAGAGGAAGAAAGGAGAAGAAGAGGAGTGAAGAAGAGGAGAAATAAATAAGAAGAATAAAAAAGAAGAAAAACAAGAGGAGAAGAAGAAAGGAATAGAGGAGAAGAAGAGAAAATAGAATCTTCTCCTCTTCTTTTTCTTCTTTTTTTCTTATTATTTATTTCTCCTCTTCTTCCTCTCCTCTTCTTCTCCTTTCCTCCTCTTCTTATTTTCCTTTTTCCTCTCATTCTTTTTCTTCTTCTTCCTTCTTAATATCACTTAGCAAGTTTCTGACAAAATACATGAAGTAGTATTGCTTGTTTAAAAAAATGTTCAAATAGAAAATTTAGAAAAAAAGTAAAGGTTTTTCCTAATGCATTTTTCATATGAATATACAAACATTTGCATATTCTACAATAATTAATATCACCAAAAAATTCTATGAACAGAAAAAAATCCTCCTTTTATTTCTCCTCCTTTTATTTTCTCTTCTTCTCCTCTATTCCTTTATTCTTCTCCTCCTTTAGTTTCTTCTTTTTTTTTATTCAATCTTCTCCTCTATTAATATCTTCTTATCCTCTTTTTATTTCTTCTTTGTCTTCTTATTTTTTATCGGATATGTCGTTGCTGATATACCCCATGTCCCGATAACTTCAACACTGTCAGGACCCCGATTCCAAGTCACATCGATCTCTCCGGTAACACCTCATATCACTTTGCGGCCTCACGCACGGTATCCCACGGGTGTCGCCTTACCATGGCCTGGGACCGTTTGCGCCTTTTGGCTCACGTATATGATAGTGTCACTAGCATCCATATGACAGAGAACCCGGGCCGACATTGCTAGTCATGAACCCAAAGCGGCACAGACCTATGGAGATAGGCATACATGAATCGAGCATGTCGGTCATCAGCGATTGATTCCGGGCTGTAGCACTGGGCTAACAGGACTCCGGGGAGCCCGGGCTGTAGCAGGCTAGGCAGGACTCCGGAAGTCACAGCGTGACATTTCCCTGAAGGGACAGACATAGGAACGAAGTGAAACACATGCCGGCCAGTCAAGTGTCCTGAACAGTAGTGCTAGGCTAGCAGGACTCCGGTGAACCGGGTTGTAGCGGACTACTATGGCTCGAGGAACACTAGATTACATTTCCCCATAAGAAAGGCTGCCAAGGATAAACAACTAGATTGTCGGATCCCACTCATACCAAGCATTTCAATCATACACACAATATGCCCGATATGAGTACATACAACATGGCATCACAACAAAACTCTACAACTCAAGTACTTTATTTAAAGGCTCCAGGGAGCCATACATAACATGTTCATACAGATAGGGGTCACATGACCCGACACTCAAGTCATACAAACATACAAGCACATGCGGAAGCAACTAGTCTGAGTACAGACTCTAGAAAGAAAGAAGGCTTCTCGAAGCCTGCCTATCTACATAGGGCCCTCCATGGCCAGGATCACCACCTGGGTGGCTAGTCACTCGTCGATGTCAAGGTCTACGTAGAACCCATCGGAGGGGGCGGTGTTGTCGTCTGAAAACAGTAATTAAGCAAACATGAGTACAAAGGTACTCAGCAAGTCTTACATCAGAACCTACTATACATGCTTATTCTCAAGAAGGTGGTGGGGTTAATGCAGCAAGCCAGCTTTGACTCTTGGCTAAGCTATCCTACGGAACTTCACGAGTAAAATAGTTTTCGCACACCAGTCCACTACTCACCAACACAATACTCCACCGGGGATCCTCCCTCATCATCCTACGAGAGGGCCATCCTCGGTACTCACACTTATCTTGAGTCTTTTATTAGTACCCATTAACTTGTCTATGAACTGTATAGGCAACCAAGTAGTCCTTTACCGCGGACGCGGCTATTCGAATAGTTTTATACCCTGCAGGGGTGTACTTCTTCATACACGCTTTCACCACTTACCGCCGTTTACACGACATGTACTCGACAACCTTCAAGCGGAAGCCCAGCGAGGGTGTCGGCCATGGCCTACCTAAACACTTAAGTCTCTAGTCCAGGTTTATCGCCTATCCAGGTTCCATCCGCAGGGAGTCCGGCCGAGGTTTCCACATACGGCCCCGAACGATGTGAACAGGGATCCCGAGACACCAAACGGGTGACTCGGTACACCGTGCCACGGTGTATCTACCACAACATGTACTCCTACATGGCCTCTCATCGATACCTTTACCAAAACATGTTCAACACATCCCTCACATTACCGGCATAAGCATTTCACTCTGGCCCATCACCTAGATGAACCAGACCTGACACAACTCTAAGCATAGCAGGCATAGCAAGGTAGGAATCACATACATGGCTCAATCAACTCCTACACATGCTAGTGGGTTTCATCTAGTTACTGTGGCAATGACAGGTCATGCAGAGGATAAGGGTTCAACTACCGTAGCACACAGCAGTTTGAATCGCGTTGTCTTAATGCAGTAAACAAGAGCAGAAGAGAGAACATGGGTTTGTATCGGGATGATCAATGGTTGCTTGCCTGATGGAGTGGTAGTGGGATACTGCCCTTCAGTTGGATACTCGTGAATATCCTCGGAGGCAGAACCTACCACGAAGAACACATCGGAACACAATCAACACATGACGATATGCAACAATATGATGCATGCTATGACATGGCAATATGAATGTGTCATGGCCTAATGCAAGCTATAACAGAAAGGAATGAACTCATTTGAATCAAAGATTCAAATATTAGCTCATTAAACATGGCCTTAATAGTGCATTTCCTTATTCTGCTTAAACAGCAAGGTAAACTTGTTTTGTCATGCATGAAACCATTACAGATGGATAGATTGAATTTTTCTGATCATTTTTCATATATAAATCTTTGCATTTGGAGCTATGGTTGATTTTCTATGATTTTTAGAAGTTTTAACTATTTTCTGGAAATTCCTGAATAAAAATAAATCCAGAAAATGCATTACTGCGTCAGCATTGCGTCATGCTGACCTCAGCAGGTCAAAGGCGCCAGCCCAGGTCAAACCTGACTGGTGGGCCCCTTCTGTCAGCCTCTCAGCTAATTAATAGGATTAGATTAACACTAATTAGCTGTCAGTGGGGCCTGGGCCCACATGTCAATGACTGATTTAATTAAAATTAATTAAAACTAATCCTAAATTAGTTAGCAGACCGGCCCCACCTGTCATAGACTCAGGGGGGTCTACCTGGGCCCACCCAGGAGTCAAACTGGGTCAAACTCGCCGGCGACTCGACGCCGGTGAGGCCCGAGACGGTGGCGCAACTCGAAAAACACCCACAGGGCACGGGCGAGGCCGTTCTTGGGCTCATTGGAGAGATCTTGCAGTCGCGCATCTAGTGGTGGTGGAGGCCGGGCCTACGGTGGCCGGAGACGACGACGGCGAGCTCCAAGGCGGCGGCCGGAGTTCGGCCATGTGCGGGGAGTGGGCTGCGGCGTGCAAACACGGAAACTGAAGCGCTAGCGAGGCACTACGCGATGCGACAACCACGTTGCATAGCACGGGAGGACCAAATGGTCGCCGGAGCGACGCCGGCGACGAGCTCGAGCGAAGACGAGCTTCGGCCATGGTGGAACTATGGCCTAGAGGGTGCAAACGCGTGGGAAAGAAGAGGGGAAAGGCGGCAGAGCTCACAGGGAGGTCGATGAGCAGCTCAGTGGGCTCGGGGGCGACCGGAGCGAGGCGAATTAATGAACGGCGTCCGGCGGGTACCGAGGTTGAAGACGATCCGATGGCGGCGATGCAGGGCCTCCGGTGATGCGTGGCTCGGTGGGGAGGGCGAGGGCGTCGCGGTGGAGTTTCTGGATAGGTCAAAGAGGCGAGGGGGTGACGGAGAGCGCGACTACGGCGGTGAGACGGCGACAAGCTCGTCGGCCATGGTGCGGGAGAGGGTGAGGGAGACGAGGGAAGAGTGAGCGAGGATGAGAGGGGGACGTGGGGGTCGCGTGGCACCCCTAGGCGTCTCCAGGCGTCGGCGGAAGCAGGAGGTGGCCGGCGTGTGGCCGCGGGCGCCGGCCATGCGCTCCGCGTCCTTCTGGCGCGAGGAGGACGACGACTGGCGGAGCCAGTAGGCTGGGCCGAGCCAGGTGGCTGGGCCAGCATAGGTAAGGCCCGGGTGGGCTTCCCTCTCTCTCTCTCTCTCTCTCTCTCTCTCTTTATTTGTTTCTGTTTTTCTAATTAACTGCAACTGTTGGGCTTTAAATAAAATACTAAAACGTTTCCAAAAATCCTGAAAATAATTGTGGGCTCTGTTTAGATTATTTCCAACAGCAAACATTTATTTCCAGGATTATTTGAGCATTTAAATTATTTTATAGCATTTAAATGCCCAAATTCAAATACTTATGATTTAATTCAATGACCTTCTGTTGACCTAGAAAAGTGTGCACCAATTTTGCCAGAGGTTTTAACCCAAGAAAAGGAGGGTGAACTTTTTAGAAGGGCATTTCAGGTTCATTGAAAATAATTTTAGTAAACCCTAGTTGTTTCCAGGGGGTGTTCGGGGTTTCTGCTTTCCCCATTTCAAATTTAAGAGAAATTTAAACATGATGCACACTCTAATGCTTGAACTAGCTAGGGTGTGACAAACACGAGGGGGGGTTCGACCTACCCCCTCCCCGATAACATTATTTTCCTATGTATGTATATCATCGTTGTCGATATAACCCCCTCCCGGATAACTTTGACCGTGATAACTTATACCACAGGAGCACCCCCCGGCCCTCACGCTCGACCAAAACTCTCGAGGACACCCAAACCCTAGAAAAAACGATGTCGGACTCCTACCCCCTCCCGCTGCGCCCCTACCCTTGAAGCGTTGCCGAGGCCACCCCAAACCCGGAATAAGCTAGGTCTACGTTGCCACTAACATATCCACATGCTGTCATGTTTGTGTAATAATTGCCATGTTGTAATATTTGCAGAAACAATGGAGTTCGGACGAGACGAGGAACAAGAACAGGTGTTGGGGGACATAATCTTAGCCGGAGGTGATGTCATGTCGTATCTTAACGACAATGATGGTCTGAAAGCAGAACAGGGTGAAGAAGAAGCAGGCTACGGTGACCGAATAATGGAGGAGGAAAGATATGATTATGATGGCTCCGGTGACCCAATGCTGGTGCAAGAAGGAGCCCGTGGTGACGGCTCCGGTGACCGAACAGAGTCCGACCAGGTAAATATATTAGTTAAGCCTGTGATGACTAGCTAATTGATGCATTCATTGTTTTGGTATGTACACATATTAATTAACTCTCGTCTAATTCTTCTTTTTTCTAGCCCTCCGGATCGAGCACAACTTCGGTAAAGAGACGAGGCCCGAAGAAAAAGTTGCGCTCGGATGAAAGGTTTGAGATCATAGCAATCGCGTGCGATGGCATGCCGATTGAACCCATCCGGACAAAGGAAGCATGTGCTACTCAGTGCGGGGTTCTTGTTAGGGACAAGATCCCGATGAGTATCCAGCAATGGTGTAAGCCTAAGAACGAAGAGCCTGAGGTGTCTTATGTCAATGATATGCAGAAAGATGATCTTTGGACTGAGATGAAGGAAAATTTCACCCTACCGCCAGAGGAGGATCCGGAGAAGCTAGTTAAAGAGTAATTAATCAAGTCTCATGCTCTTAAGAAGATGGCAGACCTATTCAGGAGGTGGAGGAATGAGCTGAAAACGTTTGTCGACAAAGAAGAGACACCAGAATTCATCGGCAGATATGAGAAGATCAGAGATCACTGGCCCGCATTTGTGGCCTACAAGATATCGGAAAAGAGTAAGAAGATGTCGGTGACAAACAAGAAAATGCTGCAAAGAAGAAGCTTCACCATCGCATGGGGTCAGGTGGCTACCTCAAAGCCCGGCCTAAGTGGGCCAAGGCTGAGAATGATTTGCTTGATAAAGGGATCGAACCAGAGATAATGAACTGGCCAGACCATTGCCGGACTTGGTTCTTCAGGGCTGGCGGAATCTTGGACCCTGTATCAGGGAAATGCGTTTGGACGAACGAGCAAATGAGCATACCAGTCAAGAAGCTAAAGCACTATATCGATGCAGCGCAGCAAGGGACGTTCGTTCCAGACAGAGAGAACGACGAGCTCACAATGGCCCTCGGGAATCCTGAGCAGCCTGGACGGACACGAGGCACGCCAGGCTCCGTTCCGTGGAAGGTTGGTTTTCCGGACGCAGGTGGTTACAAATGCCAGGAGAGGAGGAAAAAAGTGGAGCATGCCCAAATTCAGACGCTGCACGAAAGGGTTCAAGCGCTAGAGGAACGAGAAGTAGCTCGCAGCAAGCGACCTGCCGAAACTACCCCCGAAGCTACCCCGCCATCTCAGCAGAGAAGCAGCGTGCCTTCCACCGAGTTGCTTCAGCCGGAGCATGTCTTGACGGCTCCTGCTAGCTACCTGGTGGATGCTATCACAGAGTCTCAACATTGCCACCTTATGACGCAATGGTAGAACTTCAAAGTCAAGGCGGTTGTCGGCTCTGTTCGACCTACTGAACCCGGTGCAACTTTTCACTGTAGTCCGATTCCAAAAGGATATGCCAGGGTGAGAGTGGACGAAATAACGGAGGGATTTGAGGACCTCCAGCTTGACTACCCTACCGGTGAAGGGGAGACTCGGCTGGGTTCTTGTCTATTGACTCCATGCCTATGGCGGAAGGAGCTCATCAAGCTTCTGAACTGGACGCCTCCGCCTCCGCCTCCTCCTCCGGCGAGTCAGGGCACTCCGCCTCCTCCTCCGGCGAGTGATCAGGGCACTCAGCCTCCTTCTCCGGCGCGTGGCGGCACTCCGCCTCCTTCTCCGCCTGCGCCGGCGCGCCCGAGCAGCCAGCCTCCTCCTTCTCCACCTCGTCAGCAAGGGCGGAAGAGACCCGCCACCGCTCCGGCTGCTCCGCCGCATCGTAGTCCTTCTCCTCCGCCTCATAAGCAAGGAAAGAAGACAGCCCCAGCCGCTCCGTCTGCTCTGCCGGCGTCTAGCAGTATAGCCAGAGGCGGGAAGCAATACAGATTCGGTCCTTCTCTGAAGACTCCAGAGAAGTTACCACACGAGAGGACCCCGGAGGAGAATGCCAAGATCGCGCGAGCCGAAGTGAGGAACTTCTTTGAAGGGGTGAAAGCAAAGAAACATCCACCTCCGGAGGAGAAGGTAGATCCGGTGAAAGTGAAGCGCACTCTGGCTGCCCTGAAAAAACCAGCAAAGTCTCCGCCGAAAGGCAACTATGACCGCATTATTGCAAAGTCATTTGTCGAAGCGGAGCGGTCGGGAAGTACTGTCAGTGATCAAAGGTTAAAAGAACGACGAGCTGGGAAAAAAATTCCAGCTCGGCGAACAAGCGAACCAATCGTGCCCCCCGCTCAAGGTGCCTACTAATGATCCGAGGATGGTGCCCGGTTATAGCAATCTTGGAGATTACCTGCCCGACGATGTACATTATGAGTTCTTGGAGGTGGAGGAACACAAATACGAGTACGGGAAGCCTCTCATCAAAGATGAATGATCTCTAACAACGATGATGCTAAGATTCCATGATTGGTACATGAAAACCTGTAGAGAGTCTGGGGGGAGGAATACTTTGATGCTAAGAGTTAGAGAGGAGCATGACCTCATTGGAATTTAACTATTGAATGTTCCATTTGAGGAGTTCTTCCAGTTTTTCAATCAAAAGGCCCTCGATAAAGCAACGGTCACTTGCTACTGTCTGTAAGTAGTACTACTTCTGTCATTAAGTCTCTCTATATATAGGTCAGCTCTTTCATTGCATGTATTTATAATTATCATCACTATATTATGCAGATTGAAGATCGCCGAATTGAAGAAAAGACAAATCGATGATATTGGGTTCATTAACACAAATCTCATAGATGCAACTAAGGTTAAATATCGTGCCGAAGATACCGAGGCCAACTTGCTATGATCGTTGGTAATAAATGAAAACAAAGATATAATACTCTTTCCTTACAACTTCAAGTGAGTGTTACTGTCTTGTGCATATTCAGTTTCCCTTATTAGTCCAGGTTATAGTAATGTAATTGATGAGTTATGCATGCGTGTGCAGTTTCCACTATATTCTCCTAGAGATTAAGCTTGAGCGGGGACTAGTAACCGTCTTAGACTCAAGACGAAAAGATCCCCAGGACTATGCGGACATGACTCAAATGCTCGAGAAGTTAAATCGATCATTATCCACCATATTAGCAACTTTGTTCATTTTCTGATATATCAAGTAATTGTTTTCTTTGTCTGGCAGGGTTTGGAGAAAATTCACCAAAAAAGCTCCGGGACTGCCGAAGAAGCTGCAATTTAGACACCCGAAAGTAAGTACTATAGTAACATGTTCCGCGCATCTCCTAGTGATTCAAGCGCTAGTTTCATCAATACCATTTGGCATGCTTACTTATCAGTTTGATTGACCTCTATTTCTTGTAAAGTGGTTGCGGCAGGAACAAGGGAATGATTTCTATGGATACTACATTTGCGAGTCCATCCGCCACACGACCTGTGAACAAGGGTACTCTGACGAACAATATGAAGTGCGTAAGCAATAACATTCGCAATTTTATTTTATTACCATCATTTGTGTTGAGTTTCATTTATTCATATATATATATATATATATATATATATATATATATATATATATATATATATATATATATATATATATATATATATATGTATTGACCCCCTTGTTCAAATTAGATGTTTCGGTTGCGGGATGAACTCCTAGCACCAGATCGTATGCGAGCAATTCAAGAGGAATTGGCGGCATTCTTCCTTGACCACGTGATCGCTGAAGACGGAGAATACTATGTGGACCCTGTGTTCATATATAATTAGAAGATTATATTGTAAGAGATAATTATTGTATATATGTAGCCGGTAGTGTCGGATAGATATACGAGAACTTGTTGTTCGACCAATCTCTCAGAGAATGAGAGGTGATCGATATCACTTCTCTCTGTATGCATATGTTCATGACGATCTTCTGTTTCCTTTATTTGCTTACTAGCTAGCGTGTCTAGTCCTCTCTATATATACGTATATATAGCGTCGTCCAAGCACGGACATAAGAGAGGACACTTCTCTCTATTAAATAGCTAGCTAACACAATATATGAAACACCTAAATTAAACCCCCAAAACCCCCAACCCCTCCCCCCCCTTCAAAAAAACAAAAACCCCGGCCCCTGAAATGCTGACGTGTGGATGTCTATTGGTCCCGGTTGGTGCCACCAACCGGGACCAAAGGCCCTCCTGCCTGAGCTCGGCGCACCGGCCACGTGGAGGCCCATCTGTCCCGGTTTGTGTAAGAACCAGGACTAAAGGGTTAGGGCATTAGTAACGACCCTTTAGTCCCGGTTCACAAACAGGGACAAAAGGCCCTTATCAACCGGGACGAATGGGGTTTTTTCTACTAGTGATACCTGCATATATAAGCCAACCATACTACAATGGATCATAGGCAGAATATGAAAGAAAAAAAATCAACATGACCTTTGCTAAAAATATGACATAGAGAGTGCCAGAAATTCGGCGAAACTGAAATGAAACAACATTTCGCAAAAACATTAGCTCTCATGCAATACCTACAAATATAAGCCAACCACACACTACAATGGAACATAGGCAGAATATGAAGATATGAAAGAAAAAATTCGACATGACCTTTGCTAAAAAGGTGACATAACGAGTGTCAAATATTCGGCGACACAAAAATGAATGGACATTTCACGAAAACATTGGAATGCATGTCAATACATGCAAATATAAGACAACCACACTACAATGGATCCTAGGCAGAATATGAAAGAAAGAAAAATTGGCATGACTTCTCCTAAAAACATGACATAACGAGTGTCAGAAATTCGATGAAACAAAAATGAATCGACGTTTCGCGAAAACATTGGCACTCATGTCAATACCTTTAAATATAAGCCAACCACACTACAATGGATCCTAGGCAGAATAAAACTAAGACACAATACTCAAATAACACCTAGACACTCTAAGCACAAATAACACTAAGTCACAATACTCACATTTAACCTACGTAAAAAATCGATTAAAGATGTACTTATATTCACCGTAAAACAATTAACACTAAGAAACATTAGCATGTATTTCTAAACTACTTGTATTTACCCTAAGCATGGTTGTGAAAATACCAAGATGTGGCGCGGTTGGCGTCCGAAGGCAGTGCGAGGCCTCCAATGCTTGCGGAGAAGGGCGAGATGGCCGCAGGGCTAGCCAATGGGGAGGAGCTCGGTGCCAGCATCGTCGATATGCCTCTAGTGTGGAGGACGAGGCCATGCCCACGACGACAAGGAGGGGATCAATTTGGAGGGGTGTGGGCACGCGGGGCGGGGAGGGGGTGGCTGTAATTGAGGGGAACCCTTTTTAGGTGAAAATTGAACCCGCATACGCGTAGTGGGAAAAAGCAGTAACGGACACTAAGTAACGCCCGCCACCCGGAAGGGCTAAATCGGTGGCGGGCGATTACTAGCCCCCGCCATTGCTAAGAAATGCCTACTTCATCCTCCTCATACATTGAACATACATTTTTAAAAATAATCATAAAATGTTGCCTTCTCTATGATTAGCACACGGCATCCAGAGCCCCGTGCTCAAAATTTACCACTTTTTGAGTTGGTTTGCTATTTTCGCAACATTAATTGATTTTCGCAAAAAAACCTAGAGCTTGCAAACTATGTCGGAAATGGATGAAACTTTGCATCATGTCTTCATTGGACTGATGTACAATGTGGTAAAAAAAATTCAGATCGTTATAGCAAAAACATTATGCACCTCGTGTACATATCGAACACTCTCCCTCAAAGTGCCAGGTTTTCAAACGGAAACCGCCGCCTTACACACACAACTACATTTTTATAAATCATTTGGACTTCAAAAAAATTCCATGGTTAGTACCTCCCTCGCCCCCCCCCCCCTCAAACCTCTATGCTCGAATTTGGCCTTTTTCTAGTATGTTTGCTATTTTCCAGGCATTAACTGAGTTTTCGGCAACTAAAAAGAGCGGAACGCTCTTTGGTTGGAAAGCGCATGGAAACGAGCTTCGAATGTGATGAAACTTGGCATTGTGTCTTCATTGCGCCCATGTACGGTGTGGTAAAAAATTTAGATCGTTACGGCAAAAACTTGATGCACCTCATGTACAAATTGAACACTCTACCTCAAAATGCCAGGGTTCGCTATTTTCCACGCATTAATGAGCTCCATTCTCGCAGTATTCTAGGTAGATAGTTTGTGTCGATGTAGGGATGTAGTTATGTAGCTGGTGATGTCGACTCAGAGTAGAACTTGTGATTTTTCTGGGTATATGAATCATGAATGCTTATGTTGCTTATGTTCCATGTGTGTTCTGAACCTGTGTTGCTTGTTGCAATCTTGTTCTTCTTTCTTTGTAGATGAAGTGTTATGTGGTGAGATATAAAGGAGTCTATGATTCATGGATGACATGCCATGAACAAGTGTTTGGTTAGTAGAGAGGAGACAGAGGATGATTACTCCAAGTATGCGATCAAAGAGAAGGAATCATGAAGTAGGTAAGAGTGCATGTCAGATCGGGTTAAGTGGGATGAAGAACTTGATAATCTTCGTCCACTTTGGCCTAACTGTGGCGTGGCTTTTATCATATGATCTTACGTAACATGAATTGGCCACATTGGGGTTAAGTGATTAGCGGTGACTTGTTAATTATAATGCTTGTGTGGACCATACATGATGCTTTTGTGATCTTGGTGGAATGTATGTGATTTTAGTCATAAAGTGGTAGTGCTTATGATATGTGGACAATGATATAATTTCTATATACTCCCTTCATTTCCAAATATAAGTCTTTTTAGGGATTACAATATGGACTATATATGGAGAAAAATAAGTGAATCTATACTCTAAACTATGTTTATATACATCCATTTGTAGTTCACATTGAAATATCTAAAAAGACTTATATTTAGAAACGGAGGAGTATTTTTGTTGCAGGGCCTACTGAGTAGCCGATATCTATAATGGTGTCATGTGTCGCTTTCTGGTCACTCACCAGATGCTTCGCTGAGTATATAAACAAGAGCCGGGGGCACTGCAGTCGTATACCAAGTATCAGCTCTTGGCAAACATTGGTACACAACACTTTGTTAGCGGAGAGCCATACGCAAGAGCTCGACAAAGATGGGAGGTCACGTCGAGCCCTCGTCTGCATTGGACTTTGCTGAGTAGCAGGTTGATGGAGGTCGGCCAATCCAGGTGGCCTTCGGCAATGTGTTTGTCGAGTCCCCGACAGACAAAATTTGGTAACGGAAGAGTATCAGGTGATAACACCTTCTAAATGCTCCCATGATATCATTTGAAAAAGTTTAATTTTAAATGTTTCAAAAGAATCTAAAAATAATTATAGATGTTCACATCACATGAATGTACGGCCCATAAAAATTACAGGTCCAAATTCTAAATACACATTGAGAAACAAAAAAGACAAATCTGGATGTGAATAGTGGCGTTTTAATTTTTGTCTTTTTTGACACTATTGATGCTGGATTTGTCTTTTTTTTTCTCCATGTATATTTGAAATTTGGATCTAAAATTTTTAGAGATTGTACATCCATGTGACATGAACATTCAAATTTTTTTGAAACTTTTAAAATTGTATTTTTTTTGAAATCGTATCATGGTATCATCTAAGAGGTGGTATCCTGTGATATTTTTCCCATTTGGTAACTGGCCTTTTTCTAAAGAGTGTAAGCCGGGTACCCTATGCCAAGAGCTAAACTCGACAAAGTGTTTGCCGAGTATTAATTACCCTTTGCCGAGTTTTCTGACCACTCGGCAAAGACGATAATTCCAATAGCAAAGAAGAGGAGAGTAGAAGCGCCTCATGAAAACACCACATCTCCATGGAGTTGTGTGGCGCCAATGAGGGACGCTATCAAATTTCTAGAAAGGGATTTTACCCAGCGATGGCTCCTTCCACCTCCACTTCGGAAAAAGCCGATCAAACCACCGATGCAGCTGCACAAGAAACAACTATCTGGATGGACCACCATGAGGTGTGTGTTGGGGGGGGGGGTCTAATGAACGTAACTGGTGCGATGCAGCGAGGCCTTTGTCTGGTGACATCCTTCAATGACAGTGGGGAAGGAGGAGAGAGAAGTGGAGCGCTACGGTTCAGGCTGCTCGCCAGCCGTACCATGGGCTAGCTCGAGATATTTTCAGCATGCTATTAACCTAATAATATAGATGAGCTGAGTGTAGCTTAGATGGCTAGGTTCCTTGTGATGGAACCAATCCATCAAAATTCAAGTTATATACTTGATACTCGTGCTTGTAATTTTCTAGATTTATTTCAGGCTTTTGGATGCTTGTTTAGTGGAAGGAGACGTTTTCGTCGACTAAATGGCGTCTGTGATGACTTCGTCAATCTCAAGATATGATGTTGGCTTAGTATCTCGGAGTTGCTCGTAGGGATAGAATGAATGAATGTATGTGCATGTATATGACATCTGTGATTGTACTGTATTAAAAAAATTATAAATGTACTTTTCCATCGGTAAAAGATATTTTCGGCATGCAGATTGTTTGTGCACAATAAAAAAGTGATGATTAGATCGCAAAAAATGTGTCAAAAACAAAAATTGTAATTAGCTTGCTAGATTAATTCATCAAACAAATCATTAAAATGCTGGATGGATGAAATAGGAAACCAATAAAAAAGGCGGGCATAATCAATCAATCAATCTCGTTGAGTACCGCTAGTCGCCAACGGAATGGAACACAATCATACCGGATAATATTCTGTTCCATTTTAAAAAGATGAAACTCATGGGTACTAGCACCCATGGTTTATTGATATAGAAGAAGCATCCCTTGTGAGAAACCAGAAATTCGTTCCCGACGTGGCTCGAATCCTGGTTGCTGGAGACGCCACTGCGCTCCCTTGCCACTAGGCTACAGCCTAGTTAGCGTAGGATTAAGTGGGAGCGCGGATGAGAGCACGGAGAGGGAGCAGGCAAGCCGGATCCCTATACATAGGCCCGATCATCAGTCGATCTCCTACTCCGTTCTCCCAGCCGCCGCAGGCCGCACCCATCTGTAAAGAACGAGTGGCGGCGGCGGCGACCTGTTCGGTGCGCTGCCGGACGAGCTCCTGGGCCACGTGCTCTCCTTCCTGCCCTCGCGCGATGCCGTGCATACATCCCTCCTCTCCCGCCGCTGGCGCCACCTCTGGAGATCAGCCCCCGCCATCCACGTCCACGGCGAGGGAGACGCCTTGTGCGTCTTCGTCAACAGCCTCCTAATGGGCCGAGAAGCTGCCTCCGCGCCGCCGCTGCCCTCGTTCGAGATCGACGCCAACCTGAAGAAACTCCGCGACTGCAACTACTGCGAGTACAAGCCCGACTACTGCAGGTGCGAGTTAGGAGTTCTTCTACCCCTACTCGGACCGCTGGGAGGTCAACCCCCAGGTCGACCTGTGGGTCACGCACGCACTCTCGGTGGGCCGCGCCCGCTCCCTCACGGCCCGCTTCCATGAGCAGCAAGACGTGCTCTGGAAGCCGCGGCGCCCCCTCCCCTTCGCCTCGCCGCACCTGACGACGATCCACCTCGACACCGTCCGCCTCGTCGACGGCCAACTCGACTTCTCCTGCTGCCCGGCGCTACTGCGCCTCAATCTCGAGCGTTGCGGCCTCTATGCAGACGCACTCGTATCGCCCTCGCTGGAGCGCCTCACCATCGACGACTGCCGCACCGATATCGACGATGACTGGGAAGCAGGACCAGGCGAGAAAATGCACACGAGCGTGTCGACGCTGAGACTCCGTTTTCTGGAGATATCTAATAACTACGGTAAGAAGCAGTTCCCCGAGATGATGCCTTGGTTGACAAAGGAGAGCGTCCGGTATACAAATGAATGGTTATATGATGGTGATTCAGAATCAGATTCGGAGGGATAGAGATGTTTTACGCTCGTTGATTTTGTTGTCGCAACACAACGCACGGTACGCTGCGATTTGAAGTTTACACTGGTGGAAAAAGGGCCTTTGGTCGCGGTTCGCAACTGCCATTAGTCGCGGTTGCGCAACCGCGACCGAACGGGCGCGACTAAAGGCCCCACCCTTTAGTCGCGGTTGCTTAAGAACCGCGACTAAAGGCCCGTCCACGTGGGCGCCAGGTGGCCGTCGGGGCGGAGGACCTTTAGTCGCGGTTCTTCTGGCCAACCGCGACTAAAGGCCGCCGCAGGTTTAGGGTTTTAGCCCCCCCCCCCTCCTAAACCTGTTTTCTGTTTAATATGTATTGTTTTATTTCTTTTGTGCTTTATTTTAATTTTGAAGGAGTTTCACATATTCTACAGTACTACATACATGCATATGAATGTACAATTTCAAACAAATTTGAAATTAGAACCAAAAAGAATTCAAGAGGAATATACAATATATATTCAATATCATCGGATGACCATATACAATTTTGAACAAGTTTCCATACATAATTTAATGCATATAAAGTTCTACGTCCTCGTAATGGTGTTCTCCTTTAGGATGGAGGACTTCCCTCCTGAACCATCCAGCTAGTTCCTCTTGAAGTGGTCGGAAGCGAGCTTCTGGACTAAGCATCATCCGGAGGTTATTCCTCTGAGCATTGGTATCACTCGGAACCCGCTCAGAGGTGTATCTCCGGATCATCTCACAGACATAGTATGCACATAGATTGGTCCCCGCTGGCTGAATATCCTCACCATTCTTAGCCTTTGCCCTTTTGAATTCTAGCTCTTTTTTGAATTCACCGACCTTTGTATCTACGAACCGTCTCCAAACCCTACGAGGCAAAGAAAATTAAATGAACAAGAGAGTTATTAGTTACTTGATATTAGGAAATGAACGAAATAGGCCGATCGATATAGAGCGCAAATGAATGAAAATAATTACTTCTGCAGCATTCTTCTCATGTCGACCCAAAGCTTTGGATCCTTATTCAGAGAGTCGTGGACGAGACATTCTGAGGTGTCAACTTTAATTACTAGCAGAATCCAGTGGAACCTGCGGACACGATACATGCACAGTACGTCATGCATAACTCATCGATTAGCCGGCCACATACCATGCATGGAGTAAACAAAAGAGAATGTGCTCAAGACAGAAACACTCACCCAAAATGGTAAGGAAATAGAATATCACTTTTGAGTTCCTGCTTTGTAAGAAACTGCCACAGGTCTGCCTCCATGTCGGCGGGGTGATGCTCCAACACATATCCATTAACGATGTGTGGGTCAATGAACCCAACATTATGGATGTTCCTTACTCTGCATTCCTTAATCTTCATTCTGCATGTATAATAGCGGACACAACAATATAGTTAGGACATATATATAGTGCAGGCAATATGAACGAGATGGGGTAGAAATAAATCACTTACAGAACGTAGCAACTGATGATAGATTTGTCGAGCTCGCGCAGATTGAAAAGCTGGAACAATTCACTCAGATGAATTTGTACATAGTAATGTTTGAAGTGATGCTCATATCTAACTTCCGCATAAATATATTCTTTGGCGTTTTTATTTTTTATGTAACCCTTGTACCATTTCAGCAGACCTTTCATTTGTGGAGGTAGATCCTGTTCCTGCGCAGGCTCGACGAGAGGCCCATTCTTCACATATGTAATTACTACCTCCTTCACTGGCGCCTCATCAAGGCCTAACAGTTCACGAAGAGTAATACCTAAGTTGGCCGCTTGTTCTCTGGCACTCGTTACAGTCAATCCATGTGCTGCCGCAGCTGCTATGATATCGGGGTCATCCGGACCGGCGGCTTTCACTATAAGCGGGGCAATCGATTGTTTACTTTGTTCCCCGAGCTGGGCAACTCGTTTCCCGCTTTTTTTACTTTCTAATTCCGTTTTCTCGGCCTCCTCCAAGGCTTTGTTCTCCTGGTTCTCCGCCCGCTCTTTCTTCTCCTTCAACATGAGTGCCTGCCTACGAAGTTCACGTGCATAGTCGTCAGGCAGATTCTTCGCGGCTTGGGACGGTGTGCTCAAAAATGACTTAGCCCACTTCTTTTGCTCATCAGAAAATACTGGCTTGGGCTCGGGCTCTCTTTTCTTCTTGCAGTCCGCCTTCCATTTCTCATGATCAGCAGCCGCGGCCGCGGCAGTTTCCTCGGCACTACGTTCCCAAGGCCTTGTGGGGAGAGGCTTCAATGATGGCTCCGGTACCTTTGTGGTCTTAGGTACATAAGGGTCCGGGTTAATAATCCAGGACTGCTTCTGCTTCTTTGCCGGAGGTGGATTGGGGGGCGGCGTCTGATCACCCGCCGGACGAGGACTGGGGGGCGGCGTCTGATCACCCGCCGGACGTTGTGGACTGGGGGGCGTCGGCTGACGTGACGGAGGTGTAGGTGAACCGCCACCACCGTAGGGGGGTGGACTTGTTGTCCTTGGCGCCTCGCCTGGAAACTTGATAAACTTCTTTTGCCATAGAATGAAATGGCGCTTGACATCTCCAAGTCTTTTCTCCCCTTCAGGTGTAGCAATGTCAATCTCCAGGTCCTCAAACCCTTGGACTATGTCCTCCACCGTGACACGAGCATAGCCATCTTGAATGGGGGTGTTGTGGTGGAGTGCTCCAGGTAAACATGGTAAAGCACTGCCGATGGCTACCTTCACGGACATGTTCCCGATAGGATAATACAGATGACATTCTTTCATCTCCTTTATATCGTCCACGGGGTAGCGAGGAGGCTCCGGTGCAGTAATTTCGACCACCAGAGGCTCCGGTGCAGTAATTTCGACCACCAGAGGCTCCGGTGCAGTAATTTCGATCGTCGGTGCATCTGCACCAGCCGGTGGGGCCTCCGTGGAAGCCACACTGCTTCTCCGCTGCTGGCTTCTGAGATCCGCTGGATGATCTTCATGCTGCGCCCGAGCTGCATCTCGTTCGGCTACTAGTACACTCACGGTTTTCTTCATCACATCCATTTCCGATGCCAACCGCGCCACAACATCTGCTTCCCGATCCATCTTTCTCTTCCGGCTTCTGTAACCGTACGGGTCATCGTTCTGGGGGAACCCTATTTTCCACGGAATGTGCCCCATGCCTCGTACACGTCCTCCGTGTTCAGGATTCCCGAGGGCTTTTGTCAGCGCGTCGTTCTCTCTGTTGAACTTGATCTTCCCCTCTTGAGCATCCCTCATTGCGTCAATAAGGGCTTGGGTGGGTTTAATTATTTTGCCCCGGTAAACACAGTCCCCTGTCTCCGGGTTCAGCGTTCCCCCATGCCCGTACCACCAGCTTTTGGCCCTTGGGTCCCATCCCTCCGTACCTGGACGGATTCCTCGCGCCCTCAGCTCGTTCTCCATCTTCTCCCACCTAGGCTCCCAAAGGCGATACCCTCCTGGCCCCATAATATGATTGTACTCCTTCTTAGCCGCATTTTCCTTATTTTTTTCGATATTTGAATGAACTGCTCCGATTTCTTTTGCTTCACAAATTCTGGCCAATCATGTTTCAGTTTCTCATATTGTCCTTTGAAATCCGGAGTCTTGTTCTGCTTGACAAAGTCATGGGCTAGATTTTGCTTGAATTTCCGGAATGCGTCGGCCATCTTATGAAGAGCGAACTGTTTGACTAGCCTCCTCCTCTCCTTGTTTTCCTCAATCTTGTTACCCTCCTCATCGAATTTGTTGTATTCCGGAGGTAGAACGAAATGTTCCATAAGCTTTTTGAAGCAATCTTTTTTTGTTCTCTTATCGACGAAAGTGAAACCAGCAATTCGTGCCTTCTTTGGCTTATTCCACTCCTGGACGGTGATCGAGACGTTGTCTCTAACAATGGCTCCGCATTGGTTGACAAACTTGGTGGCGTTCTTGCGGGGCTCCAGCGGCCTGCCGGTTGCACTGTCGACAACCTCGATGGTGCATGTTTCTCCTTGTTTCATCGTCTTGGTTGCGCCACGCTTTGACGACGTACTCGATTGTTTCGACGATCCGGCCGAGGGCTAAAATAAGAAAGAGAGTCGCGCGCGTTAGTCCACACATATTTATTCAAATCAGTTAGTTTGTATCACCAGAGGCTCAATGTATATATATATACCTCGGCGCCGGAGGTGGTTGCTACTTCCATTTGAAGATCGTCGTTTATCGACGTTTGTTCGGCATCATCTTGCTGACGGCGCCCTTCATCTTCACCGTCAAGGTTCAGATAAGAAGAGATATCATCTTCTTCTTGTCCGGTCGGCACATATAGAATATCGCCGTTTATGATGCCGAACATATGTGCTTCACCGTCCGGATCATAGTTGTCCATAATCGGGTCAGCTCTATCGTCCGCCATTATGTCAGTCCTGAAAACATGTAGTAAAAACAAATTAATTAAGTGAAGAAGGGGGGCGGTAGCGGTGGCGGTGGCGAAAGGGCGGTGGCAAAAGGAGGGGGCGAGGAAGGGGTGGGAGAGGGTGTCGCGGTAGAGCGCGAGACGGGGCGGCAGACGACGGCGTCACGGAGAGGGAGGCGAGGACAACACACATTTATAACCCTCGCCGTCCCCTCTCGATCCCTAAAAAAACACCGCGTGCATCGCCGCCCCCCTCGCCGCCCCCTCTCCGTATATACGTTTTTTTGTTAATTATCAAATTTTACGGTTTTTTTTGTTAATTATCAAGTTTTAAGTTATTTACCGTTTTTGTTAAACTAATTAACTAGTTAAAATTAAAAAGAACAAAAAAATTCTCTCTCTCTCTCTCTATCTCTCTCTCTCTCTCTCTCTCTCTCTCTCTCTCTCTCGATCATCGCTCTCTGTAGAGCAGTTGAGGGCGGCGAGGCCGGCGGCCCGAGGATGGATTGGGGGGCGGCGTTGAGGGCGGCGAGGCCGGCCGGCGGCGTTGAGGGCAGCGAGGCCGGCCGGCGGCGTTGAGGGCGGGGCGAGAGGCGGCGCGGTGGGCGAGGGAGGCCGGCGGGCGGCGTACGAGGGCGAGAGGGGGCGGCGGGCGCCGTACGTGGGCGAGAGGGGGCGGCGGGCGACGGCGGGCGGCGTCGAGGGCGCGGGCGACGGCGGGCGGCGTCGAGGGCGAGGGCGACGGCGGGCGGCGTCGAGGGCGAGGGCGGCAGGCCTTCGGCGCGGCAGAGAAGACGAGCAGAAATGGAGGCGACGGGTCGGGCCGTTGTATTTATAGCCCCCCCCTTTAGTCGCGGTTGGGGAGGCGACCCGCGACTAAAGGGCCCTTTAGTCGCGGTTGGGGAGGCGACCCGCGACTAAAGGGTAACCTTTAGTCGCGGTTGGGGAGGCGACCCGCGACTAAAGGGCTTTTTGGCGGGTTTTCCGTTCCCGCGCGCAACGACCTTTAGTCGCGGTTGGGCAGGCCAACCGCGACTAAAGGTATTTTCCAAATACTTTTTCTTTTTCAAAATCTTAAAAATACAAATAATATATCAAAAAATTCAGAAAAAAATAACTAATTCAATTCAATATGTTAAAAACACAAATATTATATCAAAAAATTCAGAAAAAAAAACTAATTCAATTCAAAATTCTAAAAATACAAATAATATATCAAAAATTAAGAAAAATAAAACTAATTCAATTCAATATGTTAAAAATACAAATAATATATCAAAAATTCAGAAAAATAGAACTAATTCAATTCAATATGTTAAAAATACAAATAATATATCAAAAAATTAAGAAAAATAAAACTAATTCAATTCAAAATGTTAAAAATACAAATAATATATCAAAAAATTCAGAAAAATAAAACTAATTCAATTCAAAATTCTAAAAATACAAATAATATATCAAAAAATTCAGAAAAATAAAACTAATTCAATTCAAAATTCTAAAAATACAAATAATATATCAAAAAATTAAGAAAAATAAAACTAATTCAATTCAAAATAATATACCAGAGGCCGGTCGTCGGCTATGGTGGTACGGCCGGACTCTGCAGAGCGTCATGGACTACATCACTCCAAATTTCATGTATCATTCGAAAATGGACACCAAACACATCACGGGTAATATAATTCACATGATCCATTCAACAAAGTTTGGTACAATAAATTATTACACATCATTTCTTCCCTTGTGTCCCTGCTTGCTTACGATTGTGCCGTATCCATGGAGCATCCTCATCATTTAACTTAATGCTTGGGTCGGTGTTCACTTTGAAGGGCGGAATTTCAGCAAACATATTATAATCTTCTGACATGTCTGTCTTGTCCTCCACTCCCACGATGTTTCTTTTCCCTGAAAGAACAATGTGGCGCTTTGGATCATCGCATGATGTACTGATCGTTTTCTTATCTTTCCGTTTCCTCGGTTTGCTACTCATGTCCTTCACATAGAAAACCTGAGCGACATCTTTCGCTAGGACGAATGGTTCGTCAAGGTAACCAAGATTGTTGAAATCCACCATTGTCATTCCGTATTGCTGGTCCACCTTTACCCCACCTCCTGTTAGCTTGAACCATTTGCACCGGAACAAAGGGACCTTAAAGGAGGGTCCATAGTCAAGTTCCCATATCTCCTCTATGTAACCATAATATGTGACCTTTTGCCCATTCTCGGTTGCTGCATCAAAGCGGACACCACTGTTTTGGTTGGTGCTCTTTTTATCTTGGGCGATCGTGTAAAATGTATTCCCATTTATCTCGTACCCTTGGAAAGTCGTTATAGTCGAAGATGGTGTCTTGGCCAACATGTACAGCTGATCTACAACATCATTGTCATTCATTAAATGTTTTCTCAACCAACTGCCGAAAGTCTCCATGTGGGCCTTCCTAATCCAGGATTCAGGCTTCCCCGGGTTGTCCGAGCGTAAAATATTCTTGTGTTTCTCAAAGTACGGAGCCACCAAGCTGGAATTGGTCAGTACAGTGTGGTGTGCTTCAGTCAGAGAATGGCCGTCCATACATGTCGTTGATTTCCTTCCGATCGTGCCTTTTCCACTTAGTCTCCCCTCGTGCCGCGATCGAGGAAGACCAATCGGCTTAAGGTCAGGAACAAAGTCAACACAAAACTCAATTACCTCCTCATTTCCATAGCCCTTGGCGATGCTTCCTTCTGGCCTAGCACGGTTACGAACATATTTCTTTAATACTCCCATGAACCTCTCGAAGGGGAACATATTGTGTAGAAATACAGGACCGAGAATGAAAATCTCTTCGACTAGGTGAACCAAGAGGTGCGTCATAATATTGAAGAAGGATGGCGGGAACACCAACTCGAAACTGACAAGACATTGGATCACATCGTTCTGTAACCGTGGTAGATCTTCTGGATTGATTACCTTCTGAGAGATTGCATTGAGGAATGCACATAGCTTCACAATGGCTACTCGAACATTTTCCGGCAGGAGCCCCCTCAAAGCAATCGGAAGCAATTGCGTCATAATCACGTGGCAGTCGTGAGACTTCAGGTTTTGGAACTTTTTCTCCGCCATGTTTATTATTCCCTTTATATTGGACGAGAATCCAGACGGGACCTTCATACTGCTCAGGCATTCAAAAAAGATGACCTTCTCTTCTTTGGTCAGAGCGTAGCTGGCACGACCTTGAAACCATTCCGGATGCCGGTCATCAGGGTCTTTCAAACGTTGCTGGTCCTGCCGTGCTTCCTTTGTATCATTTGTCTTCCCATACACGCCCAAGAAGCTTAGGAGGTTCACGCAAATATTCTTCGTAACGTGCATCACGTCGATTGCAGAGCGGACTTCTAGGACTTTCCAATATTCTAGCTCCCAGAATATAGATTTCTTCTTCCACATGGCTGCGTGCCCGTCAGCTCCCTTCGGAACTGATTGTCCGCCAGGACCCTTTCCAAAGATGACTTTCAAATCCTTGACCATATCAAATACCTCAGCACCAGTGCGTTCCGCAGGCTTCGGCCGGTGATCTGCCTTGCCGTTGTAATGCTTGCCTTTCTTTCTTACTGGATGAATTTTCGGAAGAAATCGACGATGCCCAAGGTACACGTTCTTCTTACAATTTGGCAAATGTACACTTTCAGTCTCATGTAAGCAGTGCGTGCATGCATTGTATCCCTTATTTGACAGTCCCGAAAGGTTACTAAGAGCAGGCCAATCGTTGATGGTTACGAAAAGCAACGCTCGTAGGTTAAATTCCTCTTTTTTGTGCTCATCCCACACACGGACACCAGGTCTGCCCCACAGCTGTAAAAGTTCATCAACTAATGGCCTTAGGTACACATCGATGTCGTTGCCGGGTTGCTTCGGACCTTGGATGAGCACTGGCATCATAATGAACTTCCGCTTCATGCACAACCAAGGAGGAAGGTTGTAGATGCATAGAGTCACGGGCCAGGTGCTATGGCTGGAGCTCTGCTCGCCAAAAGGATTCATGCCATCTGTACTTAGACCAAATCTTATGTTCCTTGCGTCAGCTGCAAAATCTTTGAACTCTCTGTCGATCTTTCTCCATTGCGTTCCATCTGCGGTGTGTCTCAACTCCCCGTCCGACTTACGGTCCTCTTTGTGCCATCGCAACAACTTGGCATGCTCTTTGTTCCTGAACAGACGTTTCAACCGTGGTATTATAGGAGCATACCACATCACCTTGGCGGGAACCCTCTTCCTGGGTTTCCCGCCCTCAACATCGTCACCAGGGTCATCGCCTCTGATCTTATAACGCAATGCAGTGCATACCGGGCATTCATTCAAATTCTCGTATTCACCGCGGTAGAGGATGCAGTCGTTGATGCATGCATGTATCTTCAGAACCTCTAAACCTAGAGGGCAGACAACCTTCTTTGCTTCGTACGTACTGGCGGGCAACTCGTTATTCTTTGGAAACATATTCTTCAACATTTTCAGCAAGTTTTCAAATGCCGAGTCAGCTACACCTGCCTGTGCCTTCCATTTCAGCAAATCCAGTGTGCAGCCCAGCTTTTTCAGACCATCATCGCATCCAGGGTACAACGACTTTCTGTGATCCTCTAACATGCGATCCAAATTCTCCCTCTCCTTTTCAGTTTCGCAGCGTCTCCGTGCATCAGCAATGGTCCGACCAAGATCATCAACGGTCTCATCACGTGCCTCTTCTTCACCTTCACCTTCACCTTCCCCTTCACCTTCCCCTTCACCTGCCCCTTCACCTTCCCCTTCACCTTCAGCATCCTCCATGAAAGTATCACCGAAATGAGCAAGATAGCTTTCATCGATGAAATCATCCCCTTCTTCATCTTCTTCCATTATAACCCCTCTTTCTCCATGCTTGGTCCAACAATTATAGCTTGGCATGAAACCGTGCCGAAGCAGGTGCAGGTGAACTTCTCTTGAGGAAGAGTAACCCTTCTGATTCTTACAGTCAACACATGGACAGATAACAAAACCCTTCTGCTTGTTCGCATTAGCCACTACGAGGAAATCTTTCAAACCCGTAGTGAACTCGCGGGAGAGTCGGTTACCGTACATCCATTGCCGATTCATCTGCATTATTATAATATAAAATATATAATTAACCATCATGCATTTGTTAAAGTAACTAGCTATAAACAATAGAAATTAAACAATGAACAACACACATGCATATTTTATCAATGACACACATGCATGAAAGGTTCAAGTTGCTAACCGCGATCGAGGAGGAACCTCAAGTGTGGCTCCAACACTTCATATCATGTTTGTTTCACGCTGTTGGGCATTTCATCAAACACCTTGTGTGCATAAGAGGAACCAAAAGCAAACCTACACCCCCTTGTGAAGAGAAGTGGCACCAAATGGCTAAGTGAGTGCGCTGAACTGGTATATATAGGGGAGGAGCTTTAGTCGCGGTTGGCCAGGCCAACCGCGACTAAAGGCCTTTGGGCACCTTTAGTCGCGGTTGGCCTGGCCAACCGCGGCTAAAGCCCCTCACGTGCACCAGCTGGCCACCGAGCGCCCTGGCCCAAGCCTTTGGTCGCGGTTCGTCTGCCGAACCGCGACTAAAGACTTCATTAGTCGCGGTTCCTACAGTTTCGTGACTAATGGGGCTGGACGGAAGCCTCTTTTTCTACTAGTGTTATCACGGCCGTTTGCTTCTTAATATTTTTTGAACGCCGATAACTGCCACATGTGTGACATAATGAACATCCGCCCACATAAATCGTTTGGTCGTACTAGCGAACATAATACTATGTGGGCGCACATTAAAACAGCCCACACGTGTGACAGGAGAACCCCATGGCCCGAATGATTTTGTGCGGCAGGAGGGATCGCCAGAACAAATGTTACCCCCACGACCGAGCGGCCTCCAGGTCCCGTCTGTAAAGTGAAAAAGCCCAGTAAGAAAACAAAAGAAAAAGGCCAGATTTTTTGGCATTGACAAAAAGCCCAGTTTTTTGCTGTGCTACGAAAAAATGCAATCAACTTTATAAAGCGAGAAATTGCCATGTGTAAACATAAAACTTAACATAAGTACATATGATTTAGTTGCCATGTTCATATGTATGATGAACAATTGGATCACAAAAAAGTGTGGACAAATTGCCATGGCAGATTCACATCAGGTATTTGCCATGGCATTTCAATTGAAAATGCCATGTTTTAATGGTGGATACAATTCTTTTGCCATGGTCCAATCCAAAACAGAATGCATTTGCTATAAGAACATGGCAACGATTATACATGTCTCTCAATATATATAATTACGATGTAATAATGCATAGAAGCAATGAGAAAAAGAGTTAAAGATTTTGTCATGGCAAAAATTTGAACAATTTGCCATGGCAAAAAAATAATGTACTTGCCATGAGCTAACTTAAGTGTTGGTCATGAAAACAAATAACAGATTTGCCATGACATAAGAGTTTGAACAATTTGCCATGGGAGAATTGGAAAAAGTTTGCCATGATTGTGAAATAATATAAATGAAGATCATGGGAGAATTTGAAAAGGTTTCCCGTTGACAAAAATAATACAAAGAAAATGTTCAAAAAATTGCCATGGCAAAATGCATATTCAAATTTGCCGTGTTATTTTTATAAAAAATTCTAAATTTTTGAGTAATTAAATTTCCATGAATGTCAAACAGCACAAAAGAAATTTAAAATGTCATGGCAAATGCATATAAAAAATTGCCGTGGAATTTTTGTCAAAATTGCCATGCTGATATATAATTTTTTTGCCATGATTGTTAACACAAAAAAAGTGATCGAAAATTGCCGTGGCAAAAGTATTTTCAAATTTTCCATGGTATTTTTATCAAAACTTGACCTTTTCTGTTATTAAATCGCCATGTATGTGAAACAACACGAAAAATAAAATCAAAATTGCCATGGCAAAATGCATATCATTATTTGTCGTGGTCTTTTTTATCAAATTTTCCATACTAATATAAAAAATTGCCAAGAATGTGAAATAATAATAAAAATGAGTAATAATTGCCATGGCAAAAGCATGATCAAATTTGCCATGGTATTTTACCAAACTTGCCATATTTTGCGTGTAATTAAATTGCCATGCTTCGTAAAAAAGAAAGTGTTGCCATGCTCCAGGGGGAAAAATTGCCATGTAGTATGGCAAATCTATTCCATTTAAATGAAATTTGCCATGCTTCACTAAAAAAAAGAATCACCATGCTCTAGGGGAAAGAATTGCCATGTAGTAGCATGGCAATTCTATTCCATTTAACTGAAATCTTGGTTGTTGAAAATGAAATTTCCATTGCCCAAGGAAAAAATTGCCATGTAGTATGGTAAATCTATTCCATTTAACTGAAATTTGCCATGCTTCGTAAAAAAGCGAATTGCCATGCTCTAGGGGGAAGAATTGCCATGTAGCATCCAAAAAATCTATTCCGTTTAACTGAAATTTGCCATGGTTTTTGAAAACAAAACTTCCATTGTCCAAGGAAACAAAATTGCCATGTAATATGGCAAATCTATTCCAATTAACTAAAATTTGTCATGCTTCATTAAAAAAGAATTGCCATGCTTTAGGGGAAAGAATTGCGTTTTGGTCATGGTAAACTAGTTCAGATATTGTCATGGGGCTGTATAGTTAATTTTCCATGGAGTACAAATTAAATTTACCATGGGCTGCGAAATTAAAATGTTCATGTCAAGAAAGCTAATTAGCACACTCGAACATAATCAGCTAACTAAAAAGTTAAAATGAAATCAAAAGAGTTTTTCGACTAGTTTACCATGACCAGAACGCACTGGACTAGTTCTGAACTAGTTTGCCATGAACTATGTGTACTAATGCATCATAGTTGGGTTATCTTAACATCATATTGAATAATTTGCAGTGAGAAAAATATAAAAAATGTATAAGTTTGGTTCCATTCAGCATCACATCACAAAAAAGTGCAGAAAAAAGGAGAAATCATGCATGGGTGAACTTGATGAGCTGCTACTGCTAGTTGCTGATGAAGCAGGCACTCAAAAAAAGGGGCACGAGATTAGCAGCCTCATAGTGCAGAAGGGGAAGGATGAAACCCCGATGAGCGTGCTCGTGCTGACACCGGGCTTGGCTGGCGAGCCTCCGTCTCTCTCCTGCACGCCACCCCTTCTCCCATCACGTTGTTGACCTTCAGCCTGATTCCGGTCAGATTCGCCACATGCACGACCGGCAACCCCCTGCTGCAACCGCCGGCTGCTGAGCTACTCTGCTCCGACATGCCTCAGAAGGGTGGAATGCTCTGCCATCCACGGCGCCGCCACCGCTACCCGCAACATCCCTAACCGAAGGTCATCATCAGTGTTGAGTAACGTAATTGTATTAGAAAATATAGATTAGACTAGAAAATACAACAACTATTTCATCAATCCCTCTCTCCCTTCTAACATGGTATCAGTTTTCGGGTTTTAAATCCTAGCCGCCGCCGCTTACGCACCCGCGCGCTGTCCCCGGGGCGGTCGGTCTCCATGACCGCCGCCGAGGGCCGCTTCGCCTGTACCTAGGGTTCGTCCGGCGGCCGTGTTTTCTCTCTCGCCACTCGCTTTGATCGGCGTCTCTTTTTTGGTTTTCCTGTCCATGTGATCCGGTTTGCGTCGCTCACCGCCGCCGTCGACCCCGTGTGCCTCTACTCCAACACCGGCGCGATCGGCCGGCTTCTTGACTGACCCGGCGGCCTCGCGCGTCGTCCGCGCGTCTGCCCATCGGTCGCCCCAACCCGGCGGCATCGCGCGGCATCCTTGCATCAGCCCGCCGGTCGCCCCGACCCGGCGGCCTCGCGTCATGCGGCGGCCCTTCACCGCCGTCGTTCGCACGACGGCCCGCCAGTCGATCTACGTCGTCCGTCACCGCCCTGCTCCAACCGGGACTCCTGCATCATCCCGACCCGGCGGCCTCGCGCCATGTGACAGCCAATCATAACCGCCCTGCCGCCTGCCGCCGCCGGTTCATCTCGGACTCCGCTGCCACCGCGCCTCCATCGAGCGGTGTCCCCGACTTCGTGCGCAATCGGATTGATCACCCGTCCGCCGCCGCGATCCGCCTCATCTACGCCATGCGACCGACCTGGCCCGTCGGTTGCGCGCGCCTCCGCAAGCCCCGTGAAGACCGTCCCGAGTTCAGCACGCTCCTTTACCGGTCGAGCAATGGGCTGCCGCTGCATCTCCCCGTCGGGCCGCAGCACCGCTGCCCCATGGTTCTTCTCCCAGCTACACCGACCCGCGTCACCGTTGCGTCGCCCCTTCGGGCCATAGTACCGCGGCCCGCGGTTCACCGCCATCCAGAGGCCGTCTGCTCCAGGTCGTCCCCGTGGCACCACCGACCCTCGTGTCGCCACTACGTCGCCCCGTCAGGCCGTAGCGAGCGTGGCACAGGGTCCACGCCGCCGTCCAGAGGCCGTCCCCACGGTTGCACCGACCCGCGCTCCTCCGCCACGCCGCCCCTTCGGGCTGTCGCGCCATCGCCCGCGGGCCCTGCCGCCATCCTGAGGTCTTCCCGCCGTCACCCCGACCTACCCGCCGCCGTTGCGTCGCCCCTTCGGGCCGTAGTGCGGCGGCCCACGGTCCACTTCGTCGTCCACACGTGCTGACTTCCTGTGGTATTCGTCGCGCCACCTCCCTTGGCGCGGGAACGCCACCGTCTGCGCCGGTCTTCATCATGTTGTCGAGTTCTTCGCCTACTTCGAGCACCTCCATCGCGCTCCTAACCTAGCCGCCGCCGCTACCCACGTAGCCGCCGCCGCCCGTCCACCTCGTTCGTCTTCGCCCAGCACCGGCCCGTTGCCAGCATCGTCGTCATCTACCCCGACCACTTCGTCTACTCCGACAACCACAGGCGACATCGGCTCCGCGCTGATTAACGCTGCAACCGTCGTCGAGTCCTTCTCTGCTGGCCTCTTCGACTCCTCCGACATGGCGTACAACTTGTGTAGGTCATCGTCTATGCATGCCCGGTGTTGGGAACACCGATGCGTGCCTTCGTCCACGACGTTTCCCCGGCCGGCCTGGCAAGCCTGGTGTGGCGCTTCGTCAACTTCGTCTTCGTCCATCTACGCATGCCTGGTGCTGGCAACACCGGTGCGTGCCTTCGACTACGATGTGTCCCTGGGCCTGGCAAACCCGCCGCGACGCGTCGTCAACAACGTCTTCTTCCCGGCGCACCACTACTTCGACACCACTGCGCCCATGCTAACTCGGCGCCCTCTTGCTCCCGCGGCTCCACGACGACATCCTCGACACCGGCTCCCCGACTCGACATCGACCACGGCATTCTTCGCGCGGCTACCTCGACCCCGACTACACCACCCTCGCCTCTCGGCTACATCAACAAACGGCACAGAGGGCTACCGCCTACTTGAGCAACCTCATTGGTTTCCATTCCAGCCACGACTCCGCGATGCGTCGACTGTTACGATTGTGAGGGGGTGTCCGTCGGCTTGCCTTCGGATTCTTCTCCAGTCTCACCGTCTGCGTCGCTACCGTTGTGACTGCTGGGGGATGTTGAGTAACGTGATTGTATTAGGAAACATAGGTCAGACTAGGAAATATTCTGGCTTGTCTTGTACTCTAAGTAGATCATGTACTCCTATATATATGCCCACGAGGCTCAAGCAATACAACGACTATTCCACCAATCCCTCTCTCCCTTCTAACAATCAGGACCACCGTATCTTCTCCGCCGCCGCCACCACAGCTGACGATGTGGATCCGCGGCCGACGAAGTAGCAGCTGCTCCCAGCGACCACCTCCCCTGGCCGACAGTGCAGCTGCTACTCCCACCGTCCTCGGAGGCGGATATGGTCGCAGCACGTCGATTCGGACGACATCGCGTCTCCGACCTCCAAGCCCAAGCTCCTACTGGGAGAGGAGCTCTCGAACGACGCCCTCATCCTCACGCCTCGCCCCGCTATCCGCTCGCCCACCCTACATGGAGCCGCCGAGGCCGCCATTGGCGAGCTGCCACACCTAAGCTGTTGCCCCTTCTCCCATCGTCGGGATCTCTCTCTCTCTCTCTCTCTCTCTCTCTCTCTCTCTCTCTCTCTCTCTCTCTCGTTCAGTGCTCTCACTCTCTCCATTAGGTCACCGAGAAGATAAGGAAAGGGGGGAAGTGAGCCAGCGAGGAGAGGCTAACGTTCGGGCGAGGACCCAAACAACCCACACGACCGCTCCGGCTGACGTGGCAGTGCGCCTTGCTCTAAGATTGATGCAGCCCATCTAACGACAGAGAGAGCGTTTGGGCGAAGTAGTCACAGCCCACACGTGTGGGCGTCCCTATTTTTTAAGAACGACGATAGCTACCACATGTGTGGGCGTCAAGGGGTTTGCCCACACGTTTTGTGTGGTATCTAAGAGAACCAGCCCACACGCCTACGTGTGGGCAAAATAACTAGCGTCCATATGCCTTTTTTTTCCTTGTGGTCCCTCTCACACGCCTACGTGTGGGCAAAATGCATGACGCCCACACGACCTCTCTCAGCCACCTACCTCACGGTCCCGCATGCCCCGCGTGACAGTCACCACGCGTCCCGCAGTTGCCATGGTCCGGACCCTCTTCAATGTCCGTTTAAGTGCAGTTGCCATGGTTGCTCAACTGCAGTTGCCATCTCAGGTCAAGTGCCAGATGTTGGAAATATACCCTAGAGGCAATAATAAAAGCTTTATTATTATATTTCCTTGTTCATGATAATTGTCTTTATTCATGCTATAATTGTGTTATCCGGAAATCGTAATACATGTGTGAATAACAGACACCAACATGTCCCTAGTGAGCCTCTAGTTGACTAGCTCGTTGATCAACAGATAGTCATGGTTTCCTGACTATGGACACTGGATGTCATTGATAACGAGATCACATCATTGGGAGAATGATGTGATGGACAAGACCCAATCCTAAACATAGCACAAGATCGTATAGTTCGTTTGCTAGAGTTTTCCAATGTCAAAGTATCTTTTCCTTAGACCATGAGATCGTGTAACTCCCGGATACCGTAGGAGTGCTTTGGGTATGCCAAACGTCACAACGTAACTGGGTGACTATAAAGGTAGACTACGGGTATCTCCGAAAGTGTCTGTTGGGTGACATGGATCAAGACTGGGATTTGTCACTCCGTATGACGGAGAGGTATCACTGGGCCCACTCGGTAATGCATCATCATAATGAGCTCAGAGTGACCAAGTGTCTGGTCACGGGATCATGCATTACGGTACGAGTAAAGTGACTTGCCGGTAACGAGATTGAACGAGGTATTGGGATACCGACGATCGAATCTCGGGCAAGTAACATATCGATAGACAAAGGGAATAGCGTACGGGATTGATTAAATCCTTGACATCGTGGTTCATCCGATGAAATCATCGTGGAGCATGTGGGAGCCAACATGGGTATCCAGATCCCGCTGTTGGTTATTGACCGGAGAGTCGTCTCGGTCATGTCTGCTTGTCTCCCGAACCCGTAGGGTCTACACACTTAAGGTTCGGTGACGCTAGGGTTATGAAGATATGTATATGCAGAAACCCGAATGTTGTTCGGAGTCCCGGATGAGATCCTGGATGTCACGAGGAGTTCCGGAATGGTCTGGAGGTAAAGAATTATATATAGGAAGTGCTATTTCGGGCATCGGGACAAGTTTCGGGGTTATCGGTATTGTACCGGGACCACCGGAAGGGTCCCGGGGGTCCACCGGGTGGGGCCACCTGTCCCGGGGGGCCACATGGGCTGTAGGGGGTGCGCCTTGGCCTAGATGGGCCAAGGGCACCAGCCCCTATAGGCCCATGCGCCTAGGGTTTCCACCATGGAAGAGTCCATGTGGTGGAAGGCACCCCTAGGTGCCTTGGGGGGGAGGGAAACCTCCCCTTGGCCGCCGCCCCCCTAGTAGATCTCATCTACTAGGGCCGGCGCCCCCCCCCTTGGCACCCCTATATATAGTGGGGGGAGAGGAGGGATTTCAACGAGCCCCTGGCACCTCCATCTCCCCCCCCCCGTTACGTCTCTCCCTCATAGTCTCGGCGAAGCCCTGCTGTTGTGATGCCCTGCATCCACCACCACGCCGTCGTGCTGCTGGATCTTCATCAACCTCTCCTTCCCCCTTGCTGGATCAAGAAGGAGGAGACGTCTCCCGTCCCGTACGTGTGTTGAACGCGGAGGTGCCGTCCGTTCGGCGCTGGTCATCGGTGATTTGAATCACGTCGAGTACGACTACATCATCACCGTTCTTTTGAACGCTTCCGTGCGCGATCTACAAAGGTATGTAGATGCATCTAATCACTCGTTGCTAGATGAACTCCTAGATGATCTTGGTGAAACGAGTAGGAAAATTTTTGTTTTCTGCAACGTTCCCCAACAGTGGCATCATGAGCTAGGTCTATGCGTAGTTCTTCTTGCGCGAGTAGAACACAATTAGTTGTGGGCGTAGATTTGTCAACTTTCTTGCCGTTACTAGTCCTTTCTTGCTTCAGCGGTATTGTGGGATGAAGCGGCCCGGACCAACCTTACACGTACGCTTACGTGAGACCGGTTCCACCGACTAACATGCACTAGTTGCATAAGGTGGCTGGCGGGTGTCTGTCTCTCCCACTTTAGTTGGAGCGGAATCGATGAACAGGGTCCTTATGAAGGGTAAATAGAAGTTGACAAATCACGTTGTGGCTTTAACGTAGGTAAGAAAACGTTCTTGCTAGAACCCTAATTCAGCCACGTAAAACTTGCAACAACAATTAGAGGACGTCTAACTTGTTTTTGCAGCAAGTGGTTTGTGATATGATATGGCCAAAGTTGTGATGAATGATGAATGATCTATATGTGATGTATGAGATGTTCATGCTATTGTAATAGGATTCACGACTTGCATGTCGATGAGTATGACAACCGGCAGGAGCCATAGGAGTTGTCTTTATTCTTTTATATGACCTGCGTGTCATCAAGAAACGCCATGTAAATTACTTTACTTTATTGCTAAACGCGTTAGCCATAGTAGTAGAAGTAATAGTTGGCGAGCAACTTCATGGAGACACGATGATGGAGATCATGATGATGGAGATCATGGTGTCAAGCCGGTGACAAGATGATCATGGAGCCCCAAGATGGAGATCAAAGGAGCTATGTGATATTGGCCATATCATGTCACGTTTATTATTTGATTGCATGTGATGTTTATCATGTTTTGCATCTTGTTTACTTAGAACGACGGTAGTAAATAAGATGATCCCTCACAATAATTTCAAGAAGTGTTCCCCCTAACTGTGCACCGTTGCGACAGTTCGCTGTTTCAAAACACCACGTGATGATCGGGTGTTTTATTCAGACGTTCACATACAACGGGTGTAAGACAGATTTACACATGCAAACACTTAGGTTGACTTGACGAGCCTAGCATGTACAGACATGGCCTCGGAACACAGAAGACCGAAAGGTCGAGCATGAGTCGTATAGAAGATACGATCAACATGAAGATGTTCACCGATGTTGACTAGTCCGTCTCACGTGATGATCGGACACGGTCTAGTTAACTCGGATCATGTAATACTTAGATGACTGGAGGGATGTCTAATCTAAGTGGGAGTTCACTAATAATTTGATTAGTTGAACTTAATTATCATGAACTTAGTCTAAATATTTTACAATATGTCTTGTAGATCAAATGGCCAACGTAGTCCTCAACTTCAACGCGTTCCTAGAGAAAACCAAGCTGAAAGACGATGGCAGCAACTATACGGACTGGGTCCGGAACCTGAGGATCATCCTCATAGCTGCCAAGAAAGATTATGTCCTACAAGCACCGCTTGGTGACGCACCCGTTCTCCCTGCAGAACAAGATGTTATGAACGCTTGGCAGGCACGTTTCGATGACTACTCCCTCGTTCAGTGCGGCATGCTTTACAGCCTAGAGCCGGGGCTCCAAAAGCGTTTTGAGAGACATGGAGCATATGAGATGTTCGAAGAGCTGAAAATGGTTTTCCAAGCTCATGCCCGGGTCGAGAGATATGAAGTCTCCGACAAATTCTTCAGCTGTAAGATGGAGGAAAACAGTTCTGTCAGTGAGCACATACTCACTATGTCTGGGTTGCATAACCGCTTGACTCAGCTGGGAGTTAATCTCCCGGATGATGCGGTCATTGACAGAATCCTCCAGTCGCTTCCACCAAGCTACAAGAGCTTTGTGATGAACTTCAATATGCAGGGGATGGAAAAGACCATTCCTGAAGTATTTGCTATGCTGAAATCAGCAGAGGTAGAAGTCAGGAAGGAACATCAAGTGTTGATGGTCAATAAAACCACTAAGTTCAAGAAAGGCAAGGGTAAAAAGAACTTCAAGAAGGACGGCAAGGAGGTTGCCGCGCTCGGCAAGCAAGCTGCCGGGAAGAAGCCAAAGAATGGACCCAAGCCCGAGACTGAGTGCTTTTATTGCAAGGGAAGCGGTCACTGGAAGCGGAACTGCCCTAAGTACTTAGCGGATAAGAAGGCCGGCAAAACAAAAGGTATATGTGATATACATGTAATTGATGTGTACCTTACTAGTGCCCGTAGTAGCTCCTGGGTATTTGATACCGGTGCAGTTGCTCACATTTGTAACTCAAAGCAGGGGCTGCGGAATAAGCGGAAACTGGCAAAGGACGAGGTGACGATGCGCGTCGGGAATGGTTCCAAGGTCAATGTGATCGCCGTCGGCACGCTACCTCTGCATCTCCCTTCGGGATTAGTTTTAAACCTTAATAATTGTTATTTAGTGCCAGCTTTGAGCATGAACATTGTATCGGGATCTCGTTTAATTCGAGATGGCTACTCTTTTAAATCTGAGAATAATGGTTGTTCCATTTTTATGAGAGATATGTTTTATGGTCATGCTCCTATGGTGAATGGTTTATTCTTTATGAATCTCGAACGTGATGCTACACATGTTCATAATGTGAGTACCAAAAGAAGTAAGGTTGATAATGATAGTCCCACATACTTGTGGCACTGCCGCCTTGGTCACATAGGTGTCAAACGCATGAAGAAGCTCCATGCTGATGGACTTTTAGAGTCTCTTGATTATGAATCATTTGACACATGCGAACCATGCCTTATGGGTAAAATGACCAAGACTCCGTTCTCAGGAACAATGGAGCGAGCAACCGACTTATTGGAAATCATACATACTGATGTGTGCGGTCCAATGAGTGTTGAGGCTCGCGGTGGCTATCGTTATGTTCTCACCCTCACTGATGATTTAAGTAGGTATGGGTATATCTACTTAATGAAACACAAGTCTGAAACCTTTGAAAAGTTCAAGGAATTTCAGAGTGAGGTTGAAAATCAACGTGACAGGAAAATCAAGTTTCTACGATCAGATCGTGGAGGAGAATACTTGAGTCACGAGTTTGGCACACACTTAAGAAAATGTGGAATAGTTTCACAACTCACGCCGCCTGGAACACCTCAGCGTAATGGTGTGTCCGAACGTCGTAATCGCACTCTGTTAGATATGGTGCGATCTATGATGTCTCTTACCGATTTACCGCTTTCTTTTGGGGCTATGCTTTAGAGACTGCCGCATTCACTTTAAATAGGGCTCCGTCGAAATCCGTTGAGACGACACCGTATGAATTATGGTTTGGGAAGAAACCTAAGCTGTCGTTTCTAAAAGTTTGGGGATGCGATGCTTATGTCAAGAAACTTCAACCTGAAAAGCTCGAACCCAAGTCGGAAAAATGCGTCTTCATAGGATACCCAAAAGAAACTATTGGGTACACCTTCTACCTCAGATCCGAAGGCAAGATCTTTGTTGCCAAGAATGGGTCCTTTCTGGAGAAAGAGTTTCTCTCGAAAGAAGTAAGTGGGAGGAAAGTAGAGCTTGATGAAGTATTACCTCTTGAACCGGAAAATGGCGCAACTCAAGAAAATGTTCCTGAGGTGCCTGCACCGACTAGAGAGGAAGTTAATGACAATGATCAAGATACTTCTGATCAAGCCCCTACTGAAATTCGAAGGTCCACAAGGACACGTTCCGCACCAGAGTGGTACGGCAACCCTGTCTTGGAAATCATGCTGTTAGACAACGGTGAACCTTCGAACTATGAAGAAGCGATGGCGGGCCCGGATTCCGACAAATGGCTAGAAGCCATGAAATCCGAGATAGGATCCATGTATGAAAACAAAGTATGGACTTTGACTGACTTGCCCGTTGAGCGGCGAGCCATAGAAAATAAATGGATCTTTAAGAGGAAGACAGACGCGGATGGTAATGTGACCATCTATAAAGCTCGGCTTGTCGCTAAGGGTTATCGACAAGTTCAAGGGGTTGACTACGATGAGACTTTCTCACCGGTAGCGAAGCTGAAGTCCGTCCGAATCATGTTAGCAATTGCCGCATTCTATGATTACGAAATATGGCAAATGGACGTCAAAACGGCATTCCTTAATGGTTTCCTTAAGGAAGAATTGTATATGATGCAGCCGGAAGGTTTTGTCGATCCTAAGAATGCTGACAAAGTGTGCAAGCTCCAACGCTCGATTTATGGGCTGGTGCAAGCATCTCGGAGTTGGAACATTCGCTTTGATGAGATGATCAAAGCGTTTGGGTTTACACAGACTTATGGAGAAGCCTGCGTTTACAAGAAAGTGAGTGGGAGCTCTGTAGCATTTCTCATATTATATGTAGATGACATACTTTTGATGGGAAATGATATAGAACTCTTGGACAGCATCAAGGCCTACTTGAATAAAAGTTTTTCAATGAAGGACCTTGGAGAAGCTGCTTATATATTAGGCATCAAAATCTATAGAGATAGATCGAGACGCCTCATAGGTCTTTCACAAAGCACATACCTTGATAAGATATTGAAGAAGTTCAATATGGATCAATCCAAGAAGGGGTTCTTGCCTGTGTTACAAGGTATGAAATTGAGCTCAGCTCAATGTCCGACCACGGCAGAAGATATAGAAGAGATGAGCGTCATCCCCTATGCCTCAGCCATAGGTTCTATTATGTATGCCATGCTGTGTACCAGACCTGATGTTAACCTTGCCGTCAGTTTGGTAGGAAGGTACCAAAGTAATCCCGGCAAGGAACACTGGACAGCGGTCAAGAATATCCTGAAGTACCTGAAAAGGACTAAGGAAATGTTTCTCGTTTATGGAGGTGACGAAGAGCTCGTCGTAAAGGGTTACGTCGACGCTAGCTTCGACACAGATCTGGATGACTCTAAGTCACAAACCGGATACGTGTATATTTTGAATGGTGGGGCAGTAAGCTGGTGCAGTTGCAAGCAAAGCGTCGTGGCGGGATCTACATGTGAAGCGGAGTACATGGCAGCCTCGGAGGCAGCACATGAAGCAATATGGGTGAAGGAGTTCATCACCGACCTAGGAGTCATACCCAATGCGTCGGGGCCAATCAAGCTCTTCTGTGACAACACTGGAGCTATTGCACTTGCCAAGGAGCCCAGGTTTCACAAGAAGACAAGGCACATCAAGCGTCGCTTCAACTCCATTCGTGAAAATGTTCAAGATGGAGACATAGAGATTTGTAAAGTACATACGGACCTGAATATAGCAGATCCGTTGACTAAACCTCTCCCTAGAGCAAAACATGATCAACACCAGAATTCCATGGGTGTTCGATTCATCACAATGTAACTAGATTATTGACTCTAGTGCAAGTGGGAGACTGTTGGAAATATGCCCTAGAGGCAATAATAAAAGCATTATTATTATATTTCCTTGTTCATGATAATTGTCTTTATTCATGCTATAATTGTGTTATCCGGAAATCGTAATACATGTGTGAATAACAGACACCAACATGTCCCTAGTGAGCCTCTAGTTGACTAGCTCGTTGATCAACAGATAGTCATGGTTTCCTGACTATGGACACTGGATGTCATTGATAACGAGATCACATCATTGGGAGAATGATGTGATGGACAAGACCCAATCCTAAACATAGCACAAGATCGTATAGTTCGTTTGCTAGAGTTTTCCAATGTCAAAGTATCTTTTCCTTAGACCATGAGATCGTGTAACTCCCGGATACCGTAGGAGTGCTTTGGGTATGCCAAACGTCACAACGTAACTGGGTGACTATAAAGGTAGACTACGGGTATCTCCGAAAGTGTCTGTTGGGTGACATGGATCAAGACTGGGATTTGTCACTCCGTATGACGGAGAGGTATCACTGGGCCCACTCGGTAATGCATCATCATAATGAGCTCAGAGTGACCAAGTGTCTGGTCACGGGATCATGCATTACGGTACGAGTAAAGTGACTTGCCGGTAACGAGATTGAACGAGGTATTGGGATACCGACGATCGAATCTCGGGCAAGTAACATATCGATAGACAAAGGGAATAGCGTACGGGATTGATTAAATCCTCGACATCGTGGTTCATCCGATGAGATCATCGTGGAGCATGTGGGAGCCAACATGGGTATCCAGATCCCGCTGTTGGTTATTGACCGGAGAGTCGTCTCGGTCATGTCTGCTTGTCTCCCGAACCCGTAGGGTCTACACACTTAAGGTTCGGTGACGCTAGGGTTATGAAGATATGTATATGCAGAAACCCGAATGTTGTTCGGAGTCCCGGATGAGATCCCGGACGTCACGAGGAGTTCCGGAATGGTCCGGAGGTAAAGAATTATATATAGGAAGTGCTATTTCGGGCATCGGGACAAGTTTCGGGGTTATCGGTATTGTACCGGGACCACCGGAAGGGTCCCGGGGGTCCACCGGGTGGGGCCACCTGTCCCGGGGGGCACATGGGCTGTAGGGGGTGCGCCTTGGCCTAGATGGGCCAAGGGCACCAGCCCCTATAGGCCCATGCGCCTAGGGTTTCCACCATGGAAGAGTCCATGTGGTGGAAGGCACCCCTAGGTGCCTTGGGGGGAGGGAAACCTCCCCTTGGCCGCCCCCCCCCCTAGTAGATCTCATCTACTAGGGCCGGCGCCCCCCCCCCCTGGCACCCCTATATATAGTGGGGGGGAGAGGAGGGATTTCAGACCAGCCCCTGGCGCCTCCATCTCCCCCCCGTTACGTCTCTCCCTCGTAGTCTCGGCGAAGCCCTGCTGCTGTGACGCCCTGCATCCACCACCACGCCGTCGTGCTGCTGGATCTTCATCAACCTCTCCTTTCCCCTTGCTGGATCAAGAAGGAGGAGACGTCTCCCGTCCCGTACGTGTGTTGAACGCGGAGGTGCCGTCCGTTCGGCGCTGGTCATCGGTGATTGAATCACGTCGAGTACGACTACATCATCACCGTTCTTTTGAACGCTTCCGTGCGCGATCTACAAAGGTATGTAGATGCATCTAATCACTCGTTGCTAGATGAACTCCTAGATGATCTTGGTGAAACGAGTAGGAAAATTTTTGTTTTCTGCAACGTTCCCCAACATCAGATGCCATTTTGGACAACTGCAGCTGTTGCCATGTATGGTCTGGTTTACTATAGTTGCCATGATTTGAAAACTTTAGAGGTTGCCACCTATTAACACTAAGCAGTTGCCATGTATGGTTTGGTTTACTACAGTTGCCATGATTTGAAAACCTTAGGAGTTGCCACCTACTAACACTAGGCAGTTGCTGTGTAGCGCTCCGAAGAGACATGGCAAAACAATATGTTTGGGTAAAAGAGAGAGTTGCCATCTGATTACAAGCACACTAGGGCAGTTGCCGTGTACCCTGCAAAACACATGGCAACTGACATGTTCGAATAAAAAAAAAGAGAGAGTTGCCATCTGCTTACAAGCACACTAGGGCAGTTGCCATGTACACTGCAAAACGCATGGCAACTGGCAGCTTGGGTGTGGGAGAAAAGACGGGCGTGCGGGCGAGATGACAAATGCCCACACACAAGCTCTTGTGCGTGAGTGAAAGCTGGCGTGTGGGCGAACTGCTAAACGCTCACACACCGACCCCTCCGTGTAGTGAAACGGACGTGTGGGCGACCGGATGAATGCCCACACACCAGCTCAGTCCTACATGGCACCATAAACATGCCAAGATTCATGCATCCATAAACGGGCGCAGATCAACGCGTGTGGGCAAGATGCAAACGTCTACACGTGTGGACGTTAGTGTTTTCATTTTTTAATCAACACTTGTTCGAGTTCTAGTGAACGAGATCAAGTCACTTTATCTATTGCATGTAACTAATTAAGCTAGAAGCGTGAAGCAGTCTTTCCTCTTTTTTTTTTTTTGAGGGATACAGTCTTTCCTTTTGGTTTGGGTGTCTAGGTGTGGTTCGATGATCTTAGTCCGTAGGATGCATGGTACTAGATGTTTGGATCGTTCGTGGGAAAGTGAAGTTTCCGGCAGCTTTGTTTGTGAGCGTTGCACCGCACAAGTAGATGGATTATGGAGTTTGCCTCAGAAGAAAAAAAGATGGATTATGGATTAAGAGACATATCGCAAAAGCCTGCCCTGTGGTATCGGTGTGTGTATTTCTTCCGGTTCGTAGTGTGTGATGTCCTGTTTGTGTCCGCGAATTCGAGATCAAGGTCTAAAATCTATTTTTTTCGTGAATACTTCCTTTGATTGAAGAAGAAAGAATACGCACAAAGGATGGAGACCTCCTATATGCCGCATTTTGCGGCCAATAGGTCGCGCGAACGCACAGGGGTCGTGCAATTGGGCCGGCCCATTCGATGTGCGTCAAGGAATGAAAAATTCTAAATCACTAGTTGAGAAGTACTAGTTGCAAAGATCATCCCAACTCCCTAGGTTGCGACAAGTGGCGCACATGTAGCGTGCCACTTGTCGCAACCTAAGAGTTTTCTCTTTTTTCGTAGATCCGTTTATTTAAAATGTTTTATCTCTCAGACCGTACGTCCAAATCTTAAACCGCTTTCACCGTCTCGCGTCGAGCTCTTCAAAATTAGATCTAATGTTGATAGGTTTTGATGATTTCTTTTTCACGAAAAAAACCGGACGAAAATACTGAATTGGGAGCAAAGGTTTTTTCCCTTTTCGAAAGAGGCACCCCCTTCCTCTCACAAAATCACAACCGTGCCTCTTGCGGATGCAAAACCGTGACTCTCACGTAAGGAAAAAAAAAGAGAAAATGCGCCTTTTTCATTTTCCGAGGAGGCACGGGCATGACTCTCGGGAAAGCAAACCCGTGCCTCTCGCGGAAGCAAAACCGTGACTCTCGCGAAAAAAATATAAAATGTGTTTTTTTTCGTTTTCGAGAGGCACTGCCGTGACTCTCGGGAAAGCACAACCGTGCCTCTCGCGGAAGCAAAATCGCGACTCTCGCAAAAAGGAAAAAAACAGAAAGCGCGTTTTTTCCCGTTTCCGAGAGGCACGGCCGTGACTCTCGCGGAAGCAAAACCGTAACTCTCGCGAAAGGAATAAAACAGAAAACACATTTTTTTTAGTTTCCGAGCGACACGATTGTGACTCTCGCGAAAGCAAAACCATGCCTCTCGCAGAAGCCAAACCGTGACTCTCGCGAAAGGAAAAAACATTTTTTATGAAAAAAATCAATTTTTTTGTCGAAAAGCTAAGGAAGACCGGTGAAAAACCAAAACGTAAAAAAAAACAGAAAAAACAGTTCAAATAGCCAAAAACGCGTGCGGAAAAATTAAAAAAATTCAAAGAAAGCGCCCAGAACGCGACACATGGTGAATGGCTGCGAGTGCGCCAAGTGGCGCTGATCGAGGCTTCCGAAGGAGCGCTGCTCTAGCCACTATGCCAAGCTACCTACTGCAAAAGTTTAGCAGCGGGAGTTTAAATAAACTTTCGCATTAGCGAAAAATTAAAATCAATTCAGCCAATTCCATAAATTAAAACCAATTCAGCCAATTGCAAATTTTCAAAACTTCAGTATTTTTTGGAACATGTGAACAATTTTTGAAAACAAGAACAATTTTCTGAATTAGTCAAAAAAAATTAAGCATGCGGACAGTTTTTAAAATTTGTGAACAAATTTTGAAACATGAACATGTTTTGAATATGTGAAGAAATTTTATGAAAACGAACAAATTTTGAATTTCCTACAGATTTTTCGAAAACATGACCATTTTTGGAATTTGTGTAGAAATTTTTAAAACACGAACGTTTTTTGAATCTTGAGAACAAATTTGGAAGCGCGGAATTTTTTTTGAAGCGCGGAATTTTTCTGAAGCATGAACATTTTTTGAATCTTGAGAACAAATTTTGAATCGGAGAACAATTTTGGAAAATCCTGAACAATTTGGAAGCATGAACATTTTTTGAATCTAGAGAACAAATTTTGAAATAGGGAACAATTTTAAAAAATCCCAAACAAATTTGGAAGCGCGATTTGTTTGAATATGTGAATAAAAATTGAATTTCGGTACATTTTCTGAATTTCAAAAGTATTGAACTTTTTTGTGTAATGAGAACATTTTTTGGAAACACGAACAAAATTTAAATTTTTTCATTTTTTGGAAAAAAATAAAAAGAAGTAAAAAAGAAAATCCTAAACATTTTGTAAAACTATGGACATGTTCTGAAAAAGAAAAATAAACTTGAAAAAGAAAAGGAAACAAAAAACGAAAAACGAAAAAATGGAAAAGAAACAGAAAACGAAAAAAAGATAAGATAAAGGAACAGAAAAGTAAAAAAAGTGAAAACCCAATAAAAGGAAAAAAAACGGTTCATGAAACCTTCTAAAAGATTCACCAAACCAGAGTGGGGCAGTTCGTAAGTTATGTATGTAAGTGGGCCGGCCCAAAGGACTGCTCGGTCGCTCGCCCCCTACGCGGAGCGTCGGCAGTTTGCTGCAATGAGCGGCCAATAGGATTTTCCCAAAGGATGGTACACGTAAATCCTATAAGGCGCATTGTACGCACATTGATATTTTATAATAAAAAAAGTTGTGTTTGAAATTTTAGAAATGTTCGGATCTGCGCTGGTGTTGTTCTTAATGTTTTTTTCTGCTATATAAACACCAATGTTGGCTAGGTCTACTTTTTGATTTCTACACAAACAAATGCGTGCCCTCACATGCTGTTTAGGTGCTGGCTGTATATATTACCCGGCGCTGCAAATCGCGTGTTACATTTCTTTGGTCAGACAGATATGAACAAAAGGCAGCCTCTCCTCCACATCTCTGGCGCTTCGGATCGTTCACATGCATAAAAGCAAAGTTGAGTCGACCACCTTTTCCTACTGAATATGAATATGCATATAGGCCATCGCATTCGCATCGCAACGAAGGAAGGAAGATGTGCCTACACCAACAGAGCGCGCTTTGCATCTATGCATGGTCGCAGTTGCTTCCTTAAGAAGAAAAAGATCTCGAGCCGGGAGGACTTGACAGCACGTACCAGCATGCACTCACAGGCCGATCGAGCTAACCATCCATCGACCAGCCTCATGATCAAGACTTGGATTGACAGCCAGCTTTTGAGTTTGCTTTACTCAAGGAACAGAGAGAATAACCAAAGACCAGCCAAAGCTCAGCTCCGGCACGCAGGACCAACCCATGCATGCATGCATCTCGAGCAAAGAATCCAATCAAGTTTGCTTTAAACATAACCAAATCAGGGTGTCTGCCCAAACAGGGTTTCGATTAGCTGGTAAAAAGCTCAATTTTACTCGAGTACTAAAATACTAGGGGCAAAATCGTCAATAAAGGCAATTGAGAGGCACTATAAATTGCGTTCCCTGGCGCCACATTGGTGCAAGGGCAAGGCAGAGCGCGAGAGAGTACTGCTCTGCTCAACATTCGTTCCGTGTGCTCTGCTCTTGACATCTCCATCTACCCCTCCTTTCACAGAAGCAGAGCAGAGGGTGCGTGACAGAGAGATGAAGGGCGTGAGGGGCATGGCCGTGGTGATGGCGCTGGCGCTGGCGCTGGCCGGCATGGTGGCGACCTCGTCGGCGGCGGTCTACCAGGTCGGCGGCTCCTCCGGGTGGACCATCCTCGGCAACGTCAACTACGCCGACTGGGCAGGGAAGCAGAGCTTCAAAGTGGGGGACGTCATCGGTAAGTTCCTCGTTTCAGAGTAGTTTTCAGGCTAGCTACACATCTTTGTTCCTCTGTAGTAGCTTCCTTCTTGCTGAACTTTGATACATCCTTGGAGTCATAAACTCTATGCCAAAGAATTGTGAGGTTCTCTGTTTGTCGATGCAAGTAACTGCAAATCTTCCAAGTAGTAGTAGTTTTCTTAAACAGTAAAATAATACTACCTCCGTATCAAAATATAAGATGTTTTTTAGGCTAAACTAACCTACAAAAATGTTTTACATTTTGATACAGAGATAATACTAGTTTTTTTTTGCGATTAAAGAAAATAGTGGAGTAGTTAAGTAGCACATGCTGCGATTATTGAGCAGGCAGCATCTCTTCTCCCATCGCCATAATTACTGATGCAAATATAGAGTGCTAATGACTTGTCGCCGTCAGATGAGTACTTTAGAAATGCACCGTCCATCCTTTTTTGCGTCTTGCGTTCAGATGAAGAGTCTTGCTTTTAACCATGCCCTGAAAAACAAAATTTGAGAACAAAATATAGCACTGTCTTTGATTTTACTGCACGCTGCAGTACACACCTACTCTCTCCGTTCCGAATTACTTGTCTTGAATTTGTCTAGATACGGATGTATCTAGACTCATTTTAGTGCTAGATACCTCCGTATCTAGACAAATTCAAGACAAGTAATTCGGAGGGAGGGAGTACAAGTTTTGCGTGGTCGGTGGGTCTTAAAGGCGTTCACAGAGGTTTCATGCTGTCTGCGCACAGTATTTACATGACCCATAAGTTTAGCTCACCCTCTCTGCATTACTATTCTGTGTCTGAAGAAATGCAGAGTTCAGGTGGGCAGATCGTTACTTCTTCTTGTTTCAAATGAAAAGAAAATCTGCATGGACCACTTGACCTAGTGAACTCTGAATTCACGAAACTGCACATGCCATAAACCATGGCAGTTGTGCTGCCCCATTTATTGTTCTCGCTGGTTGCTAGATCTGCCAGTGCACTGCCTGAGCTTTTAGGGCATCTCCACCCACGCCCCCAGGCCACTTTTTTAGCACCGGCAGCAAAAAATCCTTCCACTCACACCCCCAAGTCCTGGTTTTTCGCCGGATTGAAGCAAAAACAGCGCCGGCGACCGCAGCCCACACCCAGCCTACCGGGGGGCGCTTGGGACCGCCGGCACTCCCTTTTGCATGCCGAAACCCCCCAGGTCAGCCTCTCTTCCCTATCTCTTTCCCCGCTCGCCCACATGCAAAAGGAATCTCGCCCACTTTTCCTCACTTCTCTCCCCGCTCGCCGCCCGCCTCCTCGCCGCACCGCCTCGCGCCGCCTGCCTCCTCGCCGCTCCGGCCGCCAGAATCGCCTCTCCGAGCCCGGAAGCGGAGGAGGAGGATGAGCGAGGAGAAGCAGACGCTGCGGGCGGCCACGTGGAGCGCGTCGGAGCCGGCGTGCTATTGGCTCCGTTGGCGAGGAGGAGCTCCGCGAGGTCGAGCAGCATGCTCCCGGACTCGTCCTCGGCGTGGGGCGTGGCGTGCCGGGCGCCCCCCTTCCTCCTCCTCCCTCCTCTCTGTCCTCGTCGACGCCGGCCACGGAGGGCGCGCGCGGCAAGGCGCGGGCAGGCACGGGCGCGGCCAGGCGCCCCCTTCCTCCTCCTCCCTCCTCTCCGTCCTGGTCGGCGCCGGCCAC